>NC_041228.1:4897483-4923019 GCF_002837175.3 Physeter macrocephalus | reverse complement strand
GTGGGATCTTCCCGGACCAGGGCTCGAACCCGTGTCCCCTGCATTGGCAGGCAGATTCTCAACCACTGCGCCACCAGGGAAGCCCCCTAAATCTTTTTTTTTTTAATTTTTTTTATTGTGGTAAAAATCACATAATATAAAGCATACTATTTTAACCATATTTAACTATACAGTTCAGTGGCACTAAGCACATTCACATTGTTGTGCAACTCTGACCATCATCCATCTCCTGAATTTTTCACCTTCCTAACCTGAAACTCTGTTCCCATTAAATATTAACTCTCCATCCCATCCCCCCACCCCCCAGCCCCTGGCATCTACCAATGTATTATCCAACTTTATGAATTTGGCTCTTCTAGGTACCTTGTATAAGTGGAATCAAACAGTATTTGTCTGCACCTAATGTATCCTGGAATGCATTTTTAAGGTTAACATATGTCCTACAAACAGATTGTATTTTTTTTTTCTTAAATCTTAAATCAAACTCTCTCTAATACTTCTGGGCTCAGTTAAAATCTTCCTGCTGATGTTAATCTTGACCATCTGGTTGAGGCAGTGTTTGTCAGCTTCCTCCCCTGTAAACTTACACATTGGTTTCTCCTTTTCCGGCAGTACTTTTTGGAGGAAAGTCACTATGTGTGGCTCACACTTAACGGTCTGTGGTTTTTGCCACTCTTGTGTACACCCATACAGCTTCAGCGATCTCCCTTCTCCATATGTCACGGAGCTCAGGCTCTCCTGAGAACTGCCAACTCTTACCTGTTTTAATTTGTTTGGCTTCTACTTGCATTTTTTTCTACCAAAAGCATTGTCAAACCACATTTACCTTTCTCGAACTAAGGCCTCTGCCTGCCTAATCTAAAATGTAATGCCCAGTTTTGTTCTGTATTGGAGTATCATAGCACAATGGCATACCTTTCTGTAAATCAACTTTATTGATGTATAATTTACATACAACAAAATGCACACATTTTAAATGCACATTTCAATGAGTTATGACAAATGTATACACCTGAGTAGCTGTCACCATGATCAAAATCCAGAACATTCCCATCACTCATGAAAGATGCCTGTGCCCATAGTTGCAACATCCCGAACTCCACGCTGATTTACATTCTCTCACTAGAGAATAGATCTTCATTTTCCAGATTTTCATATAAATGTAATCGTAGAGGATGCACTATTTTATATAAGCACCATTTGCTCAAAATAATGTTTTTGAGATTCATCCATGTTGTGTATCTATTGGTAGCTCATTTATTTTATTGGCAAATAGTATTGTGTTGTATGGACATACCCCACTTTATTTTTTCAGCTTTATTGAGGCATAATTGACACATAAAATTGTAAGATATTTAAAGTGTACATTTTGGTTATCTGATTAGTGTATATGTCACCCCTGTATACACCTTCTTAATGGACAATGGTGTTTTCTCCAGGTTTTGGTTAATATGGGTGAAGCTGCCATGGACATTTGTATACAAGTCTTTGTGTAGACATGTATTTTTACTTATCTTGTGTAAAATACCTAGGAGTGAAATTGCTGGCTTGTATGTATGTTTAACTTTAAAAGAAAATACCAAACTATTATCCAAAATTATATCATTTTGCATTCCCTCTAGCAAGTTATGAAATTTCCAGTTGCCCCACATCTTCAACACTTTGTATTTTGGGGTTTTTTTAATTTTTTTTTTAAAGTTTACCCATTCTAATGGGTGTGTAGTGGTACCTCATTGTGGCTTTAATTTGCATTTCCTGGCTGACTAATGAAGTTGAACATCTCATGTGTTTAGTGGTTATTTGCTTCACCTACGTATAAACTGACTCTTCAGATAGTTTTCACTTTTAGTGGGTTGTCTGTCTTTTTATTGTAGAATTGTGAGAGTTATTTATATATTATGGATACAAGCCCTTTGTCAAATATATATATATATATATATATATATATATATATATAGTGAATAATTTGCCAGTCTGTGACTTGCCAATTCATTTTCCTAAGATGTCTTCTGATGGGGCTGGGAAGATTTTAATTTTCATGTGGTCTAATTTATCCTTGTTTATTGTATGTTTATTGCATTCTATATCCCATCTAAAAAATTGTTACCTACTCCCACATTGCAAAAATATTGTCCTAAGTTTTCTTCCAAAAGCTTTATACATTTATTTTTTATGCACACCACAGAAACTAGTGAGTCTTAATAACTAGAAATTAAAAGAGGGAGAGAGAGAGAAGCTTATGTATTAGCTGGGTAGCTGGAAAGTCATTTAATATTCTGAGAGGAAGAAAATTGATCTGTATAACCGAGATTATATCCACACCTGCTTTGAAGAGTTCGGGGGAAATTCAACATTATTCAGAACTTGCAAGTTTTGGTAACTTATACAGGCTATACATGGATGATATTAAATAAGCAGTATCGATAACCAGAAAATGTTATTGACTAATTACAACATAAACAACGTTTCTCCCCTATGGCCATTTCTGGTTTTTTCTTAACTGTTTACTGTACATGTGTTTCATCCTTTACTATTTAATTCTTAATTAACCAAGTAAGGAGTATGAGATAAAGAGCTTCTGTACCGCACACATTTTGTTATATATACCACACAGCCATAAGAAAGTCAGCAATCATTTCTTGTGTAGTTCTTGTGTATAAGACCCACAGTGAGTGATATGCCTTAATACTTTCTTTTAGTATGCTCTAGAGGCAAATATACAAAATTATGTGACATTACTTCAAAATAATGGAATAATTGACAATTTTAAATGATCTTTCATAATGATGTTATTTTTGGCTTAAAAATGAAAGAAAATGATTCTGTCTCTGAAAAGAGAAGAATATGAGTTTAGAACCTGAGCTCTGTAACAACATCTTCTTTCTACTCTAGGATTTATGCTTATGCTTCCCAAATCTTTCCAATTTTTCTATTCTTTGAAGGCTGAAGTTTCTGAATTTGCAATCAATTTTTCTATTCTCAAGGCAAATTTCATCTATTTTATAAAATGTATTAAATCTTTTAGACCTTATCAAGAAAATGAAATTCTTCCCCCAAATTTCACTATAACTTCATGTTTCTCATTATGCCTTTTAATCTCCTTATATTTGTTATGGGGAAATGAAAACTTAATATCCTCAAATATAGTTCTCCACTGTTTCAAGTAGTCTTTCATATACTCTAGAATATCTAATGGGTTTCAAGTAAATAGTTGATAAATTGAGTAAACTAAGGCTGTTAGATCCCAAAGGATCCTTTGCCAATTCATTCATTGAAAAAAAAAAAAAAGAAGAGAAAATGTTCATTTAAAATCAAAAATAAGTAAAAAAAAGAAAAACTCTTTCAGATTAACATTCAGAGACTGAGTTTCTCCTGACAACACTGAATCCGTGATCAATAGAAAAATGCCAAAGCTGCAGTAAAATGTTCTTTGTCTATTTTGTACTGACTCCTTAATAAACTATATCTCTTCTATCAGTTCAATAGAATCAAGGCTTCCTTTGATCAGACTTCCATGGAAATGTATCTTAAGTAACCATAACTCTGGTTTCTTGGCCAGCTCCCTAATTACTGCAACTAACTTAGCTCTCTCTTTCCTTTTTTTATGTTCCACTCCATAAGGAAAAGGGATCATATTTTCCGAACTGATGAGATTCAACTCACCCATATTTTCCCAGTCATCATAATTTTTACAAGGAGCTCATCTAATCAATTTTTGGCAAGAGAATGACAATGCTACACTAGATAGTGCCATTAAGATGAAATAGTCATGCTGTTGAATTAGAGATACTTAAATTAGGTAGACTAAAATTTAGTTTGGCTTTTACTGTCCTCATTCTTCCAAGCCTTAAATACATGTTGTGCAAGGCTGGTCATTTAACTTCCATCCATGTTTCTCCCAGCGCAGATAGGAAATATCACTCGCCAGGCTTTTGCAAACAGAGATGTTACATGGAAACTGAATTTATAAGCTTAATGTTAGGTTGCCAGAGGATGCAGTGGCAACCCCCTACTCAACCTAGCTTACAGAATTCCAGCTTCAATAGCTAAGCACTAGCAATCTAACTCAGTGATAGATGTCTGATGTCTTCATAACCCAAGACATGCCCAGGATAACTTCAGCAGCTCCAGTCCCAGTTTGTACCCTGCTGATCCCATGGTCACTGTGTTCTTGACCATTTGATCTCCTTCTGCTTCTACAGCTCCATGAAAATTATTTTATTTTTTTTTCGCTTTGGTCATTAGCTCAGCTCTCCAAATGACTTTTGTGCTTCCTCTCAGGATAAATCTGCAGGCTGTACCTTCCGCAGCTGATATGATTTGAACTTCGAGATCAGATTGGCCAGTGAGACTGAGCTCACCTTTCTTTCCACATGGACTCGCTAGGGTTTCGTGATAGACATGTAGCATCCAACGGACCCTTGTTCTTAGAGACTATGGTCTTCCCTTAAGTTCCACGAAGGGAATTCTTCTGCTTTGGCTCCATACTTTTACTCCAGTTTTCCCTTTGCAGATACATTGTTTGGAGTCCTGAAACACATCCTGCGCAACCTGTGGGTCATGACCAAACCCTGTTGCCCCGCTGAGGTTATTGGCTTGGAGTCTGGTTAAACTGTAAAAGGGGAACCGTAGCATTACCAGCAACCTCATTTAGAGTCTAAGCATTGCTTGGAAATCTCCACTTCTATTTTTTATCCAAAAAAATCAGATCCCTGAGATAGTTACTCTAGCCTTAATCCAACTGAAGTTTAGGAAACCCCTGTCTTCGGGCACTTTGAGAAACTCTCAGACTTTCTAACATCCTCAAATTATACTAATACTCACAACGACCCTCTGTTGGATTTGGGCAAATGCTATTTCTCTCCTTCAAAGTTGAGAAAATGGATTCAGAAAAATTCAGAAAAATCAAGTGACCAGGGTAACACGGCTAATAAGAACAGCAGGAAATCGGACGAGAATTTTGATGTACTCTTCTAAGGCAAATCAAGTGCTGATTTCTTCAAATATTTCTGCCTGAATTCTTATAAAAATACTTAAATACCCCCGGTCTGGTTAGCAATGTGAGTATGTGGAACGGGAGTTTCAAGTCAGAGTTTATCTGCTTCTGAATATGAAGACACAATACAAAAGCACAAGCTTTTTGCTTTAATTGCCATCATATCTATAGGAACAGTGTACACTCTTTTCTACACACAAGTATTGCTGAGTTTGCATAGAATGCACATTTTTATAAAGTGCTGTGAAAAATCAAATAGTGCTGACATCCAAACTAAACTGAAGAATATTTCAAAAACAATACCTATTTTGATCAATGCTAAAGCACCTGTCTTTATTTTCCTCCATCTTACTTTGAGAATCTCCTCCTCCATCAGCTATTTCAGTAACTATTCTAGAAATTCAGTTCTATGTGTCAAAGCTATTGACCTGGTGTTCTGTTTCCCAGAAACTGATGCTTACAAAGAAGTGTGAGAAGCCAAGCATTAGAAGGCAGTGTATTGCTTCCTGGTACCCAGTCCGTCATGCAAATGAACATCAGGAAATAGGTCAATTCTATTTTGTGGTCTCAGCCAAATACAATCTATGAGTAGACCTACCCAAGTAACACATTTACGGTTTATATAGCGATGATGTTAGGCTGATCTCAATAACACAATGTGGACCAGAAACATCAAAGCTAGATAACAACTCTGGGTTATCTGAATTCAGGGCGAAATCTGTTCACCCTCCAGGCGGCATCCATTGGCAAATTTCTACAATTCATTTTTCGGTCATCTCAGCAGTCATCATGTTTCTTTAGCTTTTGGACTGAAGATAAGCTAGTTAATTGTTATGTCCCTTTCAAATGTAACTTGGCATTCGTTTCATGTCAGGATCAGCGAGGTCTATTGGCAAGAATGCCAATTTTAGAATAAGTAAAACAGAGCCTCGCATCTCACCTTGCCACTAACTTGCCTAACAAGTCTGTCCTTCCATTCGTCTCTGTCTCTCTGAGCCTCAGATTTTTTAATGTGTTAAATAAGGAAAATGATATGTACCATGCCTATTTTACCAAGTATATTGTACAAATCAAAATGATTTATGTGCCAATCATTTATAAGCCATAAGGGCTTACACATGTAAAAGGATGGTAAAGGAGGAAAAAACAGCTAAGTAGGAAACAGAAAACCTGGCTTCTAGGATTTGCTCTGTAACCATTTGGTGTGTGCCCTCTACCAAGTCCCTCAGGGCTTGTTCACCTGTCTATAAAAAGAGAAAAACACATTTCAGAATCCCCGGAGTGACTGTCAGGTCCGATACTCTAGTGTTCTAGTATATACGCTATTATTTTTTGTTGTAAATGTAAGCGCTGCATTAGCTATTAACATTTCTACCATTTTCCTCTAAATAACTATTTTCCAATTTTTTCACACCTTCAATGCACATATGTTTTATCTGTTTTTCTCAAGCATATTTTTCCTTGATGAATAACTCTTTATAAGCATCTCTGAGTTTTTTCCTCCAAATCTATTCAATCCTCTTCTATTATTTTTCTCCCTTTGTATTCATAACCCTTCCAAATTAAATACCATTGGCACATTTAATTTAGTAGACATCTATTTATTCTTGGTGATAAGCTACAAGAAAGGAGGTAGAGTATATGAGATTTCAAAGTGAGAGTAAATAGCATGTTAATGAAATTCACAAATTACAATAAATCGAAGACATAGCAAGCAACGGAGTGAATAGAGACATAATGCAATTGGACTTTGAGGGGTTAGAGACCCAGGCAGACAACAGAAAAATTGGCTTTGGTTAAACACAAATTCAAGACGCAAATGTCCTAAGAATACTGACTGAAGGGGAAGATAGGGTGAAAGGGTGGGGTAGGACAAGTGCATTAATATTCTGGAAAGATATTAGCTAATTCCAAGGGTCTGGGGGAAAGTTGAAATGCATCACTATATATCTCCCATGGCAGGCTGAAAATTCACTTAGTGGTGCTTCCAGCGACCGTCCATTGAATGACCACACCAGGCCTATAGCATGCAAACTACTCTAGGTTCTGGGAGTATAAGTTAAATAAGACATGACCCTCCCTTTCCTAAGTAGCTCACAGTCTCGAGGGGCTGGAGGGTGGGTGCACACCAGTTGTTCTGGGGGATAAAGGCAAAAGCAGAGGTACGTGTAACATGCAGCAGAAACATGGGCAAAGTAGTAAATGTTTAGTATTCACACAGTGAGTTGAAGTTGAAGGTCACCAGGTGGACAAATTGAGTTGAAGGTCACCAGGTGGACAAATTGCAGAGCAAGGTGGAAAACATTTCAGGTGGAGCATTTCAGTGAAAATAAGGAATAAGACATGAACCAGCCCCATCTTCTCCCATTCGCAGCTCTCACCCCACTACTCACCCACCCCTTGATAACTCTGGGCTAATAACTGAATTCCACTAAAATAGGCAAGTTTCTGAATCAGCAGCATCCATCTCTCCTGTATGACTGGCCGACCTTGTCTGAGAGCCTCCCGTTCCCACCTATCTGGAAAGCTCTATTTTTATACGTAAGGAATGACCCCAACATCCATGCCGGAGAAGATCTATCTCTCCACCTCCACCATCGCATCGGTAAGTCAGGCTGGACTAAGTTTCTCGCCTTTTTGCTCCCATGATACCTGACACTTCTTTTTACTGAAGCACCTCTCACACACTCCCGGCAAATGATTATTTCCTTTTCTCCATTTCCTACTTGTAGGTGAGATTTTGAAGTGTGCAGAGCTTGGATTTATTCACCATGCTCGCTGTGGTATGTAACCTCATGCATAGCCCAGGGGGATCTCAATCAATGTCTTGAATAAGAAAGTCAAGGAACGGGCCTCTTCCTCCCGGCAGAGATGAGAGGTCAGTAGGAGCGACTCTGGGCGGAAACATGGCTTAAAGCCTCTACACTCTGGGCAGAGCGCGCGTCTATGGAGGTTTGTGTGTAAATCAGGTGAAACTGAGATCCGCGTATGCCATTCACCCACTGTGTGACTTTAAGCAACTCACTTTACCTCACTAATCAAAAGTAAAATAACAGCCCCTCAGAGTTTAAAGACTAAAAGGGGCACTGCATTTTAATTTAATGTCTGGCACATTACATGTGTTACAGGTGTTCCATAAATTTAATTTCCTTCTCTCCTTAAGTCTTTTTTTAAAATTAATTAATTTATTCATTTATTTATTTTCGGCTGCGTTGGGTCTTCGTTGCTGCAAGTGGGCTTTCTCTAGGTGTGGCGCGCGGGCTTCTCATGGTGGTGGCTTCTCTCGTTGTGGAGCACGGGCTCTAGGCGCACGGGCTTCAGTAGTTGTGGCTCGTGGGTTCTAGAGTGCAGGCTCAGTAGTTGTGGCACACGGGCTGAGTTGCTCTGCAGCATGTGGGATCTTCCCGGACCGGGGCTCGAACCCGTGTCCCCTGCATTGACAGGCGGACTCTCATCCACTGCGCCACCAGGGAAGCCCCTCTCCTTAAGTCTTGACTCCAAAAAGGCCAGGCTTCCTGAGCTTTCATTTTCAGGTGACTGAGCCTAGGCTTGTCTACAGCAACCGTGTGGAGACAGTCTAGGAGCTAAGAAAGCAATCACGACAGTGAGGCAGGACGCTGTGAGAAGTGTGTAGACTCCAAGGACTAACAGATACTCAGCTATGGTAGGATGACAAAGCTACTATCTGGGACATGGAATGGGTTAGTATCGTTTGTATTTTCTGTGATAATATCATGTTTTTTTCCCTCTTCACATTTCTTTTTGGAAATGGCTATATGTCTGAGCTGCTGTAAAAAGAATTGAGAGAAGAGCCATCTGTACCATTCACGGGCACAGGTTATTTCAAGTCTCTGCTGTGCTCATGGGTGGGGCGGTGGGCTCTGAGAGCTCCCAAGAGAAAGAAATTTTGATGAAGGCAGATCAAAATCCAGGTCATTTGATCAGTTTTCTCCACCTATAAGGAGACTCCTTTTCCAGAAAGCATACATAGAGTTGCAATTGGAATCTATTTTTATTTAGTTACCAGTAGAATAAGGAAACAACAGTTAATGGTTCCTGTTGTGGTATCCAGTAAATTCCATTTTGAAATAAAAAAGAGAGAGAAAGAGAGAGAATTAAAGCATTTTGTAGAGCTAAGCAAATGGATTTAGTATCCTCATTTAGAAAGTATGTGATTAAAAGAATAAAAATCATATATGTTATGGCTTCCTTTATTTTATTAGAAAAGGCGTTCGCTATTCATCTACGAGTGATAGATGCCGAGTACACTGAATTAGGGTTATTATTAAGGCTTCATTAAGTCAAGCAGTGGCAACCACTCATTTGTGCTCTCCTTAAACTTAGCATGCTAATTAAACTAAAGGAGTGTTAATATTTGGAAACTCATCAGGCTTCGGGGAAACAGCTCAAGCCCTACCTCTTCCAAGAAGTCTTCCCTGTGTGCTTCAGCCTCTTCAGACTGGGTGAGGACTTCTATTGTATATTCCCTGCCCCTAAGCAAGGGACCTAATACCCTCTAGGGGGATTTACAGGTACCACCTCATGAGAAATTCATAATATTAGTGCATTTCAACTTCTGCCAATGAGTGGGTGAGAATTACCCTCCTGTAAACTGCAGGACAGAAAACAGGACGATAAAGTACAAGAAACAAATATATTCAGATATTGGAAGACAGCGGGCACAGGATAGCAATTTCTGAGAAAAGAAACACAAGCAAGGGGGACCGAACCATCACGCAAGCTTTCTGTCCCAGGAAATAACCTATGGACTTGGACACAGATGGGAACATCGGAATAAAGTCCAGCCATCTTGCTGAGCTGAGGAAACAGAGAGGAAAGTTTGAGGAAGCCAGGACAGCTAAAACCTGTGGAGTCTACAAAGATCCCTTTAGTCTTTGGCTGAATGTCAACTTGTTCATATGTAGAGAGAAACCTTACTCTGTACTTTTTTCTATTCCAGCTGCAGTAGAAACATCTTGTTGAATACCTGGGACTTTCAACAGAGACCCCAGTATGACCTTATAGGCGTGGCTCAAATAGCTCTAGAATAAAGGCGAATCTTGACCTGCCCTAAAACAGCTTAAAAGGAAAATTCAAAAAGATCAAATAAATCCACAAGTAACTCAACTTCCTGTCAGTAAAAATCCAATACTCCTTAAAGGAAGGCAGTGGAACGCTTCACAATATAAAATATGCAATGCCCATACATCCAATTAAAAGTTACTAAACAGTAAAAGAATTAGGAAAACAGAACCCAGAATGCAGAGATGATGGAATTTGCAGAAAACAGCTATTATAAATATGCCACAAATGCTCAGGTGTATAATGGGAAACATGAATATGATGAGGATATAATGGAAGGTATTTTAAAAATACCCAAGTGTAACATCTAAAGGAGGGAAATAATATTTTTAACACCAATAACTGCTATTATAATTTATTATCTGTTATTTTCCACCAATTCATCCAGAAGGATGTTAAGAAGCTGGGCTCTGGAATCAGATGTCTGAGTTTGGGTACTGAACCCACCACTCAGTGACTATGTGACCTTGAGCAAGAAACTTATTATCTCTGTTTTCAAACCTTTCACATGTAAATTAGGAATAAAATAGTCTCTGCGCCATTGGTTTGTTGTGAAGTTTAAATAAAGAAGCACATTTAAAATATTGTAAAGAAACAGAAACAGACTCACAGGCATAGAGATCAGACTTGTGGCTGCCAAGGGGGAGGGGGTAGGGAGAGGGATGGACTGGGAATTCGGGGTCGGTAGATGCAAACTATTACATTTAGAATGGATAAACAACAAGGTCCTACTGTATAGCACAGGGAATTCTATTCAATCTCCTGGGATAAACCATAATGGAAAAGAATATTAAAAAAAGAATGTCTATGTGTATAACTGAGTCACTTTGCTGGACAGCAGAGATTGGCACAGCATTGGAAATCAACTATACTTCGGTAAAAAAAATAAAATATTGTAAAGAGTGATCACATGGTTAAGTAAGCACCAGGGCTGGGGTGGAAGTGAGGTGTAGTGGGTAACTCTCTTTCCAAGGGAATGGGTCTAGAAGAGGCAGAGGACGGTCTAGCATCTGGTCTGCTTGACCCAGCATCCCATGCTCATGTCAGAGGTTTCATCTCCTCATGCCATGTTTCTGCCTCTCCCTGGTCCTGGGTTCTTGGCTTTTGCCACATCCCCCCAGGATTTTCTTTCTGTCCACCTTCTTCACTTTGACCGTTTCTTTTCAAAGATTTCATGAAAGATGTTATCCAAACTCGACTTCCAGAATTGCTTTTTCTGGCTTCCCATGTTAGGGTTGAAAATGAAGATAGACCACCCCTTACTCTCTCTCACAATTTATACTTGTATTGTGTGTATTTCTTTTCTCGTTAACTTTTTGTTTTCACACTATAAACGAAGGCTGTATGATAAGAAGAAACGTGTCAAAGGTCTGTTTATGCCTGTGCCAGGTGGCATCTGGCTCAGAAAAGGGGATCAATAATATTTGTCTCATAGAACCCTGAAAAAGAAGGTCCAGGGGAAGACACGGGCTCGGAGGCCAGCATACAAAGGCCAGAACTCTCATTCTTTTACTGATGAGCTGAGTGACTTCGTTTTCTTCATCTGTTAAACAGAGACAATATCTCACGGGGTTATGGTAGACACTCAGTGAAGGGTCGCTGTTATTGTTATTAATTTTACTTCTCCAATTTTTTTTAGGGATGAGATGAATTAGAATCTGATTCATTTCTTACAGTAAACTTGGACAAATATTCTGAAATGTGATCAGTTAGACACTAAAATGTGACTGATTCCTGTGGTTGCACAAACAAGAGAAATATCAAGCAGCAGAGAAGAATATGGTTTTGGAAAGTCTGAATAAAATATCTCCTGATCTCAATCCATGTAGGGCAATTGAGAATTATCTCGATTAACATATTGCTTTCATACTCACGTGAAATCATGGTTATGCGATTGCCTTCAAAATGGAAAAGCATGAGTCAGAAGCACCATGCCATTGGTTTTAAATATACCAAGGGGTGAGGGAAATGAGCATGATCTCTCAAAAGCCATATCCCCGGCAGGAAACAAGACACCCCAAACCAGACATTTTTCCACTTCATTCAAAGATTCTCTAGGAAAACTCAAAATAAGTCCATGTTTCTGTCAATCTCTAACTTTGGCAGCAACAGGCATGTCTCAGCTGCAAGACAGTGTTCCGTGGGAGAAATCTCTCCACTTTGGGAAATGACTTTATTGGATTTATTGGCTGGACAGCTCATCTAGACAGTGCCTGGGAAAAGCTCAGCACTGAAATGGATAAGATTATGGCGCAAATTAATGAACCGAGAAGGAAATAGGAAGGTTGCATATTAAATGCTTTCCCGTGAAGGTTCTGGAGATCAAAACCGAGCGCAGTGAAACTAATGAGCAAGTCATGCCAGCCTACAAGGCTTCAGCTTTGATAATGATTTTCCTCTTAAAAAACATATTCTACTCACACCATAGACCCCAAACACCCTGTCATAGAAAAAATATAGTTTTTTAACGTGCAGATTCCACAATACAGCTAGATTAAGAACACAGCAAAAGGGTAGAGAAACGAAGCTAGTAAATAACAAATTTCTTAAGCACACCATTACGGGCTTCATAGAAAGGAAGTGATTATTTCAGTAAACTCATCAAGAATCAGAGCTCTTGACAACAGAAGGCAAGACAGGGTTTTACTTGTTTTCAGAGAATATTGAAAAGCCCCCTTCAGTCATCAAGATATCTCACTTTCCTTTTTATTTTTTATTTTCTTTATTTTTGGCTGCGTTGGGTCTTCGTTGCTGTGTGAGGGCTTTCTCTAGTTGTGGTGAGCGGGGGCTACTCTTTGTTGTGGTGCGCAGACTTCTCGTTGTGGTGGCTTCTCTTATTGCGGAGCACGGGCTCTAGGCACGTGGGCTCAGTAGTTGTGGCTCGCGGGCTCTGGAGCACAGGCTCAGTAGTTGTGGCGCACGGGCTTAGTTGCTCTGGGGCATGTGGGATCTTCCTGGACCGGGGCTCGAACCCTTGTCCCCTGCATTGGCAGGCGGATTCTTAACCACTGCGCCACCAGGAAAGTCCTAAGATATCTCACTTTCATTGTTTCCAATTCAGGATTGTTTCACAGGTACGGTTGCCAAATCAAATGTATGATGATCAGTTACATTTGAACTTAAAATAAAAATGTGTGTGTTTAATGTAAATATGACCTAAATAAATGTATAAGTGACACTTATGGTAAAATACTATTTATTGTTTATTTGAAATTAAAGCTAACTGGGCAACCTATATGTTATATTTGCTGAATGTGGTATCACTCTTCATAGGTGATGTAGTGAGAACAGAAATACTACTGTGAAATAAAAGTACCAAGCGAAATAGTTTAATTGTTATTTGCTGTTAACATGTTTTACAAAGTGCTTTCCCAAAGTTTCTAGACTCATTTTTAAATTAAAGTAATCCCATTTAGGCCAATATTTGAAAAATGTAATGTTAAAATTGTTGCTACAATGTGTGTATATGTGTGAGAGACAGAAAGGGAAAGATGACAGAGAGTGTTATTAGTGTACAAATATATTATTTACAATAAAAAATGAAAAGTAGCTACACATATTTGGTTATATATTTATACATGTACATATACATGCATACCTATATAAATTTATATATGTATATATTGTATATAGTTATGTGTATAACTATAAATTGTTATAATATATAGTTATATATGTATATACATACATATGATAAAGAAAAATATTGAGAGAGAGAGAGAGAGAGAGAAATAAATTTTAAGGTGGAGAGAGACAGATGCACCTAAGACCTGGGGTGAATGAACTCTCTAGTTTAGAGTATTGCATTTAGCTCTGGGTTTCCAGGAAACCTAGAGGGCGGTATGATGTGCCATTGATTCTATTGCTTTGTGCTTAAAGGACTCCTGCAAGTAAACCTAGAAAGAAAATATTTTATCTGTTTTCCTGACCTCCTACTTTTAGAAAAAGCCCGTTAAAATACATTGCCTGTGTATAAGGAAATTCAACCTGATTCATATGCCTTGTTTCTTTGCTTTTCTAACATACTCTGTTTCCCACAACATAGCTGTGGCCCCAGTCATTCTTCAATTCTCCCACGAAAGGCGGCTTTTGTGACCTTTGTCACCTGCCTGCCCAGCATAGTCCCTGAAACATAGAGGGAACTCCGCTAATATATGTGGAATGAAAATATCAGATTTGCAGAACCTGGCAATGTTCCTTAGTCAAAGCTATCTTCATAGCAATATGGGAGCCTAAAATCCCACAAGAAGAGATAAAATTCTTTGGATGATGAATTGTAACGTATTTCCTATAAAAGAAAGTGATTTTTGTTTAAAAAATGTATTCAATTATCCATTGACTAAGCCATTATCTTGGGGATTCTAATGACATGTCCAGATCTGATTTTTTGCCGCCTTTCATTTATTGTTGCTTCATGTAATTCCTGATTCTCCCAAGAAATTGTTGTGATCCAGTTTTTTTTTGTTTTTGTTGCTGTTGTTTTTTTTTTGCGTTACGCGGGCCTCTCACTGCTGCGGCCTCTCCCGCTGCGGAGCACAGGCTCCGGACGCGCAGGCCCAGCGGCCGTGGCTCACGGGCCCAGCCGCTCCGCGGCACGTGGGATCCTCCCGGACCGGGGCGCGAACCCGCGTCCCCTGCATCGGCAGGCGGACTCTCAACCACTGCGCCACCAGGGAAGCCCGTGATCCAGTTTTTTTAATCTTCATAACATTTTGTGTTATGCAGACTGTACATTAGATTTTGAAGTCAATTTAATGGTGCAGGACAAGCACTTTTTCTCTCAATAAAATAAAACGCAAAATAAACGATTACTGTGCATCAGGTATAGGACTGAGATGTTTTCTGAGAACCTCTGTTATTAATTATACGTGACACATATAACTGATGTTCTACAGTAGCTCTCAGTATGGCCAAAATAGTGTAGAAAAGCACTGCCTTGAAAGATCTCCACACCAACCTACACAGGCCAAATCCAGCCTGCTGCCTGTTTTTACAAATTCGTTTTTATTAGAACAAAGTCACCCTCATTTATTTACCTATTGTCTGTGGCAGCTTTCTTGCAGAGACTCTGTGGCCCAAGAAGCGTAAAATATTTACTCTTCTGGCTTCTTGCAAAAATATTTTCCGACCTCTGGTGCAGAGTATAGGGTCATAGTAAGAGGAGGTTCTCTGTAGCCACAAGTGAGAGTAGGATTGTCTGGCCATTATCAGAGGAATAATAAGACACAGAGCACAGATTGGACACTACTGCACAATTCTGGGCCTTTCATGTCATGGTTTAGAATTAATAACTGTGGATACTTCGGACCAACAAATCCACCATAGAAAATATGACCCTCCAAGGCTCTCAAAGCCATGGTTAAGGACACAGACAAGAGGCAGACAGATGGGGCTGGAGTCTTTGACTTAGTGTAAAAATTTGGAAGGTTGATTAACATTTCTGAGTGACAATTTCCTCATCTCTAGATTGAGGATAATAATGTAAAGTGACAAAAATTAAAGAAATAACGTGAAAAAACTTACTGGCCCAAATGATAAACATTAAATATGGCAGCTTCTTGGAGCCTCTGGTTCATCGCTTATTTGCTTATTCCATCACTACCTCCTGGCTTCCTCACCCTGTACCCTGTGCCTGGTTTCTCTGAACTCAGCTGCATCTGTACGCAGCTTTGCCTTGCCATGTGTCTGACTCAGATTCATGGCATATTTTCACTTTTGTCTCCTCCACCCATTTGTTCAAGCCGTCTGTCTTTATTTTCTAAGATACAATACTTAATAAAATTTAGGACAAAGGAAACGTACTCCTGGGAGATGAATGAATATTATTAAGTCTAATGTTCTGCCTTCAATATTATACAATGTGGAGATAAGATTGTTACAGCTCAAGAGTGAGTTTAATAATCAAAAGGCATCTTTAATTTTATACTATCAGATCGCTGAAAATGACAAAAGATGTAAAGTGTGTCTTAAAGTCCCTAGAAAAAGGATATGATTGGTCTAGCTTATTGTTTCCTATCAAGCCGTGTGTCATAGGTCAAGGGTAAATAGAGGTGAGGAACAGAAGATGCTTCTTTTAATCGTAGAGTTGGAAGGGCATCTGCAAGACACGTCTATGCACTGTCATTTGTAGAGTTATTTTACAATATATATTACCCTTAACTCCTTTTATTCCCTGGTGTTCATCTCACAACTATCCAGTAAGGCAAAGCAAAAAATAATGTTCTCTTTTGGAAAGTAAATGATTCTGTTAAGTCCGAAAACTGCTGTGAGTTGCCCTACTTAATACAGTTATCGGTGAACTGGGGTCCAGGTAGCAGTTAGGTGGAACATAGCTCAGTCTGTAGCTGGAGATTTTAGCTGGGGATTTTAGGCCAATCCTATCCGAGGAATTCCAGACTATGAACCCCAGCAGCCAAGTGTGGTTCCACTGTTTAAGGACTCCAGACATGTCCTGGGAAAAATGAAAGAGAGTCGCGTTTATCCAATTAACAACAACAACAAAAATGATTATCTACTGTTGGCCAGTTTCCCTGTTAGGCAATGGAACATATAAGAATAAGTGAGACTTAGCCCCTACTCTTAAGAATTTCACAGTTAAGAAGCATCTTATTAAAATACAGTGATATAAATGCAGAAATAAAGGTAATCAGGGCACATAACTGGAGCAGAAAGTGTGCCTGTTTAAAATAAGTTTAAACCTTTACTTATCCACGTAGTCTCCAATAATGTGACCTGGAGCAGTATTAAGTGCAGGGAGGGCTTCCTGGTGGAGGAGGCCTCTAAGTTTAAACCAGAGGGATGACTGAGACAAATAAAGAACAGGTGGCAGTGCCTTCCACCCAGAGGGAGCAACACATAAAAAGTCTAAAAGTCATAGAATTGCACAGCTCAAGAATGAAGGGTAATGTCAACTATGGACTTTAGTTAATAATAGTGCATCAATATTGGTTCAATTGTAATGTCCCCCACTAGTGCAAAATGTTAATAATACGGGAGACGTGCGGACTGGGGGTTTGGGGAGAGGGTGTAAGGAAACTCTCTGCTAATTTTTCTGTAAACCTAAAACTACTCTAAAAAGTAGTATTAATTTTTCTAAAAAGGTTAAAATTAGAGATGACGCTGTTTAGAGAATACAAAGTAATAATGTATAATTAGAATGTGTCACACTGATAGAGAGGATGAAGAGATGGGGGCTTGGAGGTGAACAGCAGCTAGGTCAGGAACATCTTTAAGAGATGATTAAATGATTTAGATTTTTATTCTAGGAGACATTAAATCACTTCAACAGCGGAAGTAATAAAATCGAATATTTTTGCTTATTTGGGTTTTTTTGTTTTTTTTTTTTGAGATCCTTTTAGGAACTCTTGGGAGAATAAATGTAAGGGATTCAAATATGTGACATGGAACAAATTACTGAACTTCCAAATAATTGTATCTGTAAAATGTGATTAGTAACACCTGACTCTCAAGTTGTTGTGGAAATAAAAAAAAAAAAAATGAATGAGATACTTACGAAAGTGTCTGACCCCAAACAGTCCTTGAATTTTTCTTGTTCCACACTTTCTTATCAAGGAACATGTCTCATTTATGTTCAAGTCCTCATTTTCAAGAACAGTAAACAGCTTACCGAGTGGGTTTTTTTTAAAAATTATTTTCCTCTAGCTTTATTGAGACATAGCTGAAATATAACACTGTGTAAGTTTAAGGTGTAAAACGTGATGATCTGATACACCTATATATTGCTAATGATTACTAGGGTGAACGTTAAGTGTACAGTTGTTAAATAAAGGAATGGATGAATCTGAGCGTTATCTTGAAGGGACTGACTTTTGCGTGAGAAGGCCTTGGTTTTCCTCAGTTTGAACGTCCTTCTCTTGACATTCCAACTGAGTTTGAAAATTCCTCAGATGCTCGCTTATTCACACCGTCACTTCATTAGCATCATATCTGTTTGTGAGGAAATCTGGCAAAGTTGATTCCTCTAGGCCACTCATTTGTACTTTTTGTCTTTGATTGCGATTAGTGAGATTAATTGTTTATCTGCTTCTCCATTATGCTTTGATGAGGCCCACACGAGTGCCTTTTCCAGGAATATAAGTATTCAGTATTAGTGTGTTGTCTTACTGGGAGAATGATGTTATTATACTGCTTCATTAATGCCTGTACATGTGGTTCAATTAAGATTTACAAATTGGGTTTAATTAAGGTTTATAAGCAGTGAAGTGAACTCCTGGCTGCATTCAAACTGCTGATTCCTCTTCTTATTCTTCTTTCTTTTTTTTTTTCCCCCTCTTATATAGTCTTAATTGTTAGAAAAATCAAGTGGGCACTGGAGCTGGAGGCTGAAGGATCTTCTCTGGACATTTGATGTCTCCTACTGTCCCCACACTGCTCTATTGGTGAGATTCAGAACACAGGTGCCAGAAAACCCATTACATTTGGATCACAACCCATTTGCTTTACCAGGAAACGGCCAGGGGCATTGGAATCAAACTACTCACATCAGCGATGTGACATTGGGTTAGTTACTCACCTCTATCACCCTCAATTTCCTGATGTGAAAACACAGAGATAATAACCCCTTCCCTGATATATTATTACAGAGATTATATGAAGTGATTTTGGTAAAGCATCTGGCATGGGAGTTTAATAAATGATAGCTATCATTAATAAACATATATAATTAGATTTATTAACAAAGGAATATGGCAAATGGAAGCTTGGCCAATCTTTGAACAGTAACATGATACGGTTGTAATGTTTCAGGGTGTCAGCCAGGACTTCCTGTTGTTTAATATCTCTCTCTCTCTGTCTCTCAGCCTCTCTGTTTTTCTGCCTCTCTCTCGTCCTGGTTCTCAGTTCTATTCAAATTCAACAGGTCCAAGTACATAATGAATAGTTATAAGGTGTCAGACACTGAAAAGGGAGGAAATTAAAACAAAGACAAAAATTACGACTCCCTGTCTAGAAAAAGGATAAGGCCAGGTATGGGAAATATAAGTCAGTGCAATCTGTGATAGAACTAGGGACAGGTTTCAGCGATGGCAGAGAGGAAGGACAGATCCTGTCACCTGGGTAAGTCAGTGCTCAGTTCACTTGCTGTGTTTTTCGGGGGGTGGGGGTAGGCGTGGTGCTGGCTCATACCTTGTTGTCAGAATTCTGGCTTCCAAGCTATCTATGTCTTTATACTAGATTTACAAGGGTTTTTTTTGTTTGTTTTAATATCCATCATGACTGTTTCCAGACCTGTGCTGCCCTGCCTGGCTCATTGGTTGACCTGACAGCACCTCTTTGCTGTGGGACACTCACTGTATTCTGTCCTGGGATGTGAACACACAGTGGAGAGGCAAAGTGGTAGTGAAAGATGACCCAGGAGAGAGCAGTTCAGACAACACTGCCTGCCTAACTGTGGTGGCAGTGCTACCAAAGTGACAAAGCAGCACCAAACTTTTCCAAAACTATATAAGACAGAGACAGAGGATGAGAACACTAAGAGCGTAGAGACCAATGACCATTTGTTTTTGCACACTTGGCCACACAGTATCGTTTGAGATCATTGGATTGTTATTTGAGGGACAACAAAATTAAAATACTAATCCTATATTAGACATATTTAATTAAACTCTGCTAGGTGCTTAATTGGAGTTACTGAATTTAACTCTTCACAACCAGACATTAAAGTGGTATTGTTAACTCCTTTTTTATCAATACTGTTCAAAGAAATTATATACATTCAATTTGATAGAAAAGGTAAAGCCAAGATTCCCTAATATGTCCATCTGGTTGTGTACTCTTCTAATTTCTGCTTACAAAATCGTCTATACAATGTAAGATAATGACTCCAAGGACCTGGCAGGGATCTCAAATCTCGAGTTATTTAAATCACACTGTAATATTAATTAAGTGTGTCTCTAAAGGGTCCCCCTTTGTGTGTAGAGTTACGTAAAGGAATTATACCCCTTTTTTTGTTTAAATACATTAGGAGAGTTTGGCTGACATTTGAACTGTCTTTCAAATTATACCTAAGACTTACCTAGTCATGAACTTCTCAGTAAGAAAGAAAAGTGATGTTGATATTAAAAATTGCACTCAATGACAAGTAGAACGGCATTCAGAATGAAACTTTTTTTTGAGGGAAATGACCTTCACGTGGCTTTGTCTAACTCACAACCTAGTAGACCAGGAAACTAGGGACCTAATCCAAGATCTAGTTATGCCTCTCTCTGAATCTTTATTTCCCTATCTTAAAAAAAAAAAAAAAGTGGAGGCATACCTCTCTGCCCTGCCTTCCCCTAAGAATCATTAACAAAATCCAGAGAGATGGCAGATATAACATTATAAAGGATGGGAATATGCTTGGTAAATTGTATATGGCTATATAAACAGAAGGGGTTATTATTATGTTGATTATCATTTATGACAGCACCGACAAATGTGCTAATTATACTCATAAAATGAAGGTGCAAATGCTTTACTCTGGACTTTCAACAGAGGCTTATTCTTCTCCTAAAAAGAGAGAGCGATTATAAGCACGAAATATTCCTTTTTATTAGCACTCACTGCAATAACTGTTCCATGTAATATTAATAAGAATAATAAAATGTAAGCCACTTCCACATTATTTTCAGGGAGAAAAGAACACAAGAGCTAGAAAGTTGAGTGAGCAGGAACTTGTCTCTTTTAATGATATCTGTAAAAAGGCAATGGATGTTCTAATACATCAGTGTTTCTCTCCAACACCCTCGATTTTGCATTTACCGTAATTCATGTTTTCATTCCTTTCTCGTTGGGCATCATTTGTGACCTTGGTGGATGTATTAATAAAAATGACCATGACGAGCCCTACAGCTGATTTTCTCTGTTGTCCAACGGACACATATTTCCCAAACTGTCCCAGACCTGTCCAGTGGTATTTATCAGTACATGTGGCCAGAATCCTTGGATAAATTCTGATTGCATATGACAAGGTTTACTTCAAGGGCTCTTGTTTAACTTGGGTTGCACATACATGGCGAAGCTGCTACCCCGAAAAACTGTGACAACTCAGTTTTTCTACATCATTTGGTACAAGCTGTGCTTGTACAGCTGCGTAAAGTTTGACTAAAGAAAAGCATATCTGCCTTGATCTTCTGTGACTGGTTCTGAGGGACACTTGGGCATTACATCCTTCAGTCTACCTCACAGTCAGAGTCTAAATTGGACCATGCAGTAGTCTAGGTCCTATCAAGGATATAGGAAGAAAGATCTTGGATTCTCACCAAATAACTTCTAGTTTAGTGGAGTGATAGTTGTAACAAATTACTACAAAATGAGTGCCTTAAGGCAACACAAATTTATTATCTTACAGTTCTGGTGATCAGAGTCTGAAATGGGTTTCACTGGGCTAATATCAAGGTATCAACAGGGTTGTGTTCCCTCTTCAGCCTCTAGGGGAGAATCTTTATCTTTCCCAGCTCTTGGAAGCTGCCTCTACTCCTTGGATCTTGGCCCCTTCCGCCATCTTCAGAGCCAGTGGTGCAGCATCTTCAAATCTCTCTCTGCCTCTGACTGTCCTGCAGCCCTCTCATAAAGACCCTTTTGATGACATTGAGCCCACATAGATAAGCCAACATAATCTCCCCATCTCAAAGTCAGCTGATTAGCAACATTAACTCCATCTATGATCTCAATTTCCCCTGACATATTCTTAAATCCCTGGGATTAGGACATGCATATCTTCTGCCTTACCACAGTGAGATCACCTAAACTATGAAACAACTAGTACATATCCCTAGAAATTCTAGAATGATATTCAGTATTGTGTGATTTGTGCCATTTATGTAAAGGAAAAGTCACAAAGTGCAACCCAGAAGGGAAAAGAAGAAGACTCACAATGGTCACAAAAGGATTAGAACATCGATGTTGAAAAAGAAAGAAGAAAAACATAGAATCCAGTTACCTCTCCTAGAGACTCAGTCTTATTCACTGCATCAGCCAGAGGAAAGGGAGAGAGAGGCCATGGAGGAGACACCTTCACTGTTAAAAGCTTTGGTCCCTAAGCAGCACATGTAATTTCTGTAACTTCACGTGTTACAGAACACATGTAACTTCTATAACATGTAACTTCAGTGAATTAGGTACATGACTACACAAAAGTGCATGGAAAGATGTGGAATGAAGTTTAGCCAGGCTTTGCCATGACCCAATGATGGAAAATGAAGGGATAGACTTTGGCATAGGGCTAGACATCTCCATCACAGATTGGCGAGCTCGAACACTATGGCTCCAGTTTGAGCGTCCTCCCCCTCTCTCTGACTTCTGAACTAGTTTCCCCCATTACTTGTGTGCCCAGTTTAATAAATGTGCATTCTTTCTACTCTTGCTTACGTAAAGCCCACTTGTATCGTATGGTGCTCTTGGACCGAGGATCATGGAACACATCAGTCATATCACAGTAGACACTTAGAAGAAAGAGCAGGGGTAATGTTAAGGAAATAATATATGGAAAAAATCATGATTTCAACCACAAGGAACAATGGAAAGAAATAAGGCACTGGAATCTGATTAAGCACCACTTTGTCACTTTCTAGAAAAAAAAAAAAAAGAAAACGTAAAGAAGTTCATTATCTATCATTGCCCTCACCTGTAAAACAAGCATAATCAAACCTTCCTTGAGGGATCTATTGGATGGATTATGAGCGAGTATATAAAAATGTTTAGTCCTTTGCTTAGCACGTGGTAAGTTTTAAATAAAAGATGCTATTAACACACTCAATGTTTATATTGTTTGGCTAAAATGGTAATCCATTCCTTATATCCTCCCACTTAAAGGAAGAGAAATTAAAGTTGAAAGATTAACGAGATCTAGTTACATTTATTTTTCCTCTTGAGTTAAACCGTGAGTTTTATCTGCAACTTTGCTGCTTATATTTCTGAGTGGATTTTTGTCGCTTGGACTATGAGAAAACAAATCAATGCAGCATCAATAATTAAGCAGAGGATATTAGTTTCTCAACCATCTTCTTAGCAAAGTAAGAGATTGAGAAATAGCTCCTAACATAATCCTTTAAGCAGTGGACACGAAAACATACATTTCTACATGCATATGCCATACTTTATAAATAAACCTCTTGCTAATGTGTAAATTATATCAATATTATACTATTTTATTACTTCAGAGACAAATGGAATCACCTTTCTAAAAGAATCTCATGATGCTGAATTTAATTTGCAGCTCATAGAACGATAGACACAAAGGTTTGGGCAGGATTGAATCTATACTTTCACAAACTATCATTTGGTGTATGAATATTTTGTTACATACCTACCAGGTGGGTGTCTAGTCTCTCCCCTATTACTGATAGGATATTTGCTATTTCACAGGAAGTGGTTTTATCTATGGACAGCTCTGGGCAACATCAATCTATTACTTAATCAATTAACTAATTAAAATGAATGGTTTGGCATATCAGGCTAGGTGTTGGTTACAAACATACAGATAATAATAGTCTGTATATTCTAAGTTCCTTCTATAAGTCAGGCCCTGTATGCCGTCTCTTTTAAGCTTCCCAAGAAACCTGTAATTCAACTTTATTGTTAGTCCCATCTTAGTATGAGAAAACTGATGTTTAGAAAGATAATTTGCCTATAATCATACAGATACCTGACTTCAGGGGTGAGGACAGTGTCTTAACTGCCATCTTCTGCTAACGCCTAAAATGCATAATGATCCCAGCTCTTGAAAATTCTAGAGTCAAGAATAAGGCATGAAAATAAACGAATTAGGAGGAGCTTCAAGATGGCGGAAGAGTAAGACGCGGAGATCACCTTCCTCCCCACAAATACATCAGAAGTACATCTACACGTGGAACTGCTCCTACAGAACACCTACTGAACGCTGGCAGAGGACCTCAGACCTCCCAAAAGGCAAGAAACTCCCCACGTACCCGGGTAGGGCAAAAGAAAAAAGGAAAAACAGAGACAAGAGAATAGGGACGGGCCCTGCACCAGTGGGAGGGAGGGAGCCGTGAAGGAGGAAAGGTTCCCACACACTAGAAGCCCCTTCGCGGGCGGAGACTGCGGGTGGCGGAGGGGGGAGCTTCGGAGCCGCGGAGGAGAGCGCAGCCACAGGGTGCGGAGGGCAGAGCGGAGAGATTCCCGCAGAGGACCGGTGCCGACCGGCACTCACCAGCCCGAGAGGCTCGTCTGCTCACCCGCCGGGGCGGGCGGGGGCGGGGAGCTGAGCCTCGGGCTTCGGTCGGAAGCCGGGAGAGGGCTGGGGTTGGCGGCGTGAACACAGCCTGAAGGGGTTAATGCGCCACGGCTGGCCGGGAGGGAGTCCGGGAAAAGTCTGGACCTGCCTAAGAGGCAAGAGACCATTGTTTTGCGGTGCACAAAGAGAGGGGGTTCAAGAGCACGGCCTAAACGAGCTCCAGAGACAGGCACGAGCTGCAGCTATCAGTGTGGACACCAGAGACGGGCATGAGACTCTAAGACCGCTGCTGCCGCCACCAAGAAGCCTGTGTGCGAGCACAGGTCACTCTCCACACCTCCTCTCCCGGGATCCTGTGTAGCCCGCCACTGCCGGGGTCCCGGGATCCAGGGACAGCTTCCCGGGCAGAACGCGCGGCGCGCCGCAGGCTCGTGCAACGTCATGCCGGCCTCTGCCGCCGCAGGCTCGCCCCGCCTCCGTGCCCCTCCCTCCCCCCCTGGGCCTGAGTGAGCCAGAGCCCCCGAATCAGCTGCTCCTTTAACCCCGTCCTGTCTGGGCAGGAACAGACACCCTCAGGCGACCTACACGCAGAGGCGGGGCCAAATCCGAATCTGAACCCCGGGAGCTGTGGGAACAAAGAAGAGAAAGGGAAATGTCTCCCAGCAGCCTCAGGAGCAACGGATTAAATCTCCACGATCAACTTGATGTACCCTGTATCTGTGCAATACCTGAATAGACAACGAATCATCCCAAACTGAGGAGGTGGACTTTGAGAGCAAGAGATATTATTTTTTCCCCTTTTCCTCTTTTTGTGAGTGTGTATGTGTATGCTTCTGTGTGTGCTTTTGTCTGTATTGCTTTGCTTTTACCGTTTGTCCTAGGGTTCTGTCTGTCTGGGTTTTTGTTTGTTTTTATTACTTAAAATTTTTTTTCTTAATAATTATTTTTTATTTTAATAACTTGATTTTATTTTATTTCATTTTATCTTCTTCTTTCTTTCATTCTTTTTTTTCCTCCCTTTTATTCTGAGCCGTGCGGAGGACAGGCTCTTGGTGCTCCAGCCAGGCGTCAGGGCTGTGCTACTGAGGTGGGAGAGCCAACTTCAGGACACTGGTCCACAAGAGACCTCCCAGCTCCATGTAATATCAAACGGCAAAAATCTCCCAGAGATCTCCATCTCAGCGCCAAGACCCAGCTCCACTCAACGACCAGCAAGCTACAGTGCTGGACACCCTATGCCAAACAACTAGCAAGACAGGAACACAAC
>NC_041228.1:4890672-4896797 GCF_002837175.3 Physeter macrocephalus | reverse complement strand
CACCAACATTCGAATTTTAGGGGTCCCAGAAGAAGAAGAGAAAAAGAAAGGGACTGAGAAAATATTTGAAGAGATTATAGTTGAAAACTTCCCTAATATGGGAAAGGAAATAGTTAACCAAGTCCAGGAAGAACAGAGAATCCCATACAGGATAAATTCAAGGAGAAACATGCCAAGACACATACTAATCAAACTATCAAAAATTAAATACAAAGAACAAATGTTAAAAGCAGCAAGGGAGAAACAACAAATAACACATAATGGAATCCCCATAAGGTTAACAGCTGTACTTTCAGCAAAAGCTCTGCAAGCCAGAAGGGAGTGGCAGGATATATTTAAAGTGATGAAGGAGAAAAATCTACAACCAAGATGACTCTACCCAGCAAGGATCTCATTCAGATTTGATGGAGAAATTAAAAGCTTTGCAGACAAGCAAAAGCTAAGAGAATTCAGCACCACCAAACCAGCTTTACAACAAAGGCTAAAGGAACTTCTCTAGGAAGGAAACACAAGAGAAGGAAAAGACCTACAATAACAAACCCAAAACAATTAAGAAAATGGTAATAGGAACATAAATATCAATAATTACCTTACATGTAAATGGATTAAATGCTCCAACCAAAACACGTAGACTGGCTGAATGAATACAAAAACAAGACCCATATATATGCTGTCTACAAGAGACCCACTTCAGACCTAGGGACACATACAGACTGAAAGGAGATGGAAAAAGATATTCCATGCAAATGGAAATCAAAAGAAATTTGGAGTAGCAACTCTCCTATCAGACAAAATAGACTTTAAAACAAAGACTATTACAAGAGACAAAGAAGGACGCTACATAATGATCAAGGGATCAATCAAGAATATATAACAATTGTAAATATTTATGCACCCAACATAGGAGCATCTCAATACATAAGGCAAATACTAACAACCATAAAGGGGGAAATTGACAGTAGCACATTCCCGTTTACATGAGCCAGGCCAGGTTCTAGTACCTCCCTTTAGGATTCTTTCTTCAATTTTAGTTCCTTCATTAATTTCTTTCTCACATGCTGACCTAAATAAAATAATTACAGAAAGCCTACTGGTCAACCAGAGGCCATGATGAAGCTGCCTAGAGTCTCTGAGATACCCTTTGATTAAGGGCATGGTCTCTGAAGTGCACTAGATCTGGTGCCATCACTCATTACCTGTGACCTTGAGCAAGGAATTTAGCCTCTTTAATCCTCTTTGTTTACCCATTGGTGAAATGAGCATTTTATCTTCCTTCAAATGTTTATTATGAGAATTACGCAAGATAATCTATGTAAAGTGTTTAACAAAGTACCTGGCACACAGGATTATTTAATGACTGTTGACTATTTGCCATCTTTTATGTAACTATGATTACTATTTCAGAAGTGCAAAGTAAAGGCTGTATACCCTTCCTCCCAGCCAAATCTACCTTGTCTATAGAGTATCAAGTAGTCCTTCATGGGTGTAAGATATTTGATTGTTTATAGATGCTTTTCCATTAATGATCTCATTTAATCTACACACTAACATAGGAGAGAGGCCATATCATTCTCATTTTGATGATGAAAATTGAGGCCAAAGAAAATGAAAAGGATTTCCTTGGATTTTCTCGTGATTTTCCAAGCGTTAGTGTGACATAAAATGGAAGCACTAAATAATATTAATGGCATCTTCTTGAACTACAAAACTTTCTTTACTTTGCATGCTTAAAATTTCTTAAACAATAAATTTTACTTTCTCCAATTTATTGAGATTGATTTTATTAATTAATATTTCAAAGCATTTGCTTCATTTAATAAGACAAAATCAGCTCCACTGCATTTCAATGTTAGCTACAATTAATGGTGATATTATGAAAATTAATGCTTATCCATTATCCATTATGACATCATCAGTACTAATGATCTGTTTATTGCTTCTCTGCTGATGGCAGTTAAAAGGAGCCACGTTTTAAAGAGGAGAGAAAAGCCTGAATCATTATCAAACCAGTAAAATCCTTTCCATTTCGAGAATATTTGATTCTGTAATCATGCAGCAAAAATGGTATAAAAAATAACCAGTATTCCAGAATCCCAAGGCATACTCAGGCAACTAAGATGAAATAATTGATCATTACAATAAAGCAACATTGGCCAAGTATATCTTCTCAAAGTGTTCTTCCATCATTCTTCCTTTGAGACATAATTTCTAACACTTAAAAGGTCTGTTTTGAGAAACTTAAAGTGGAAAATTGGGAAAGAAAAAAAAACAGAAGTTAGTAGAGATTATTGGTTTTGTATGTATTAATTATTTAATACCCGTTAAACCCACAAAAAAAAGGAATGCAACACCCTCATTGACTATACATGAAACCCGAACTCCAGACATTAAAGTTATACAGCTAACAAGAGGAGAAGACTGAACCTCTTAAAGGTAGACATTGCTGGAATATTAATAATTCACGCCTTGTCAGCAACAGCTTAATAGGAATCTCTCCTGAGTAGGGTAGGTAGAAATATTGCCCAATTTTGCCTGTGGCTTAGATAAGAGAATTGGGTGGTTTTTATTTATAAAAGTATTGATTTGAAAAGATTTTATGTAAATAATTGATGGATAGGAAAATGATTAATTTGTCAAAAAGCAGATGGATTCAGAATGTTAGAGCTGGAGAGTGTCTCGTAAACCCTCTTTCTCCACAGAGAGAAAACTGAACACATGAATATTTCAGGGACACATCGTGTAGGCTGTGAGTCAGGACTAACGCTTAGATGTCCCTGACTCAGATCACCGCCACATCTTTCCACCACCTCTCATGGGCCCAAAGATGCATGTTCATTGGGAAGTCAACTAAACAAACAGAATGGGCCAGGCAAAGGCTTTGTCTTCTTGCAGAAAGAAACACAATGAGAATAGTATATTAATTTTTCTTTCCTGTAGGAATATTATGACCTTTGCATCTTTCACTGCATAGACCCCAGGGTTGATATGTTTCATCTGGTTGACTTGTCCTGTGTTCCCTGCCAACTCACTACTTTTAGTGAGTCACCCTGAAGAGTGAAATTTCAACCCTACATGGCCACTCAAATAAAAGATATCTGCACTCCAATCACAGATATTGATTCTCTGGGCTCTCCTGTTAAAATGTGGAAACACACTATCAAGTCTCTAAAATAGATAACCAACAAGGACCTACTGTGTAGCACAGGGAACTCTGCTCAATACTCTGTAATAACCTCAATGGACAAGTAATTTGAAAAAGAATAGATGCATATATTTGTATAACTGAATCACCTTGCTGTACACCTGAAACTAAAACAACATTGTTTATCAACTATACTCCAATATAAAATAAAAATTAAAAAAATATTTAATCACTATTTTGTACACCTAAAACTAATCTGACATTGTAAATTGACTATACTACAATTAAATAAGACATTAAAAAAAAGTCTCTGTTGGAAAGCATAAACTGTTGAAACATCCAAGACTTCCATGCCACCCTAAATAATCCTTAGGAGAGAGACAAAGCCCTTTGTTTAATCTGGGCTATATTTTACTGACCATTGGTACAATAATCTAAAATGTCTATTACCTCAAATTCTCAGTGACAAAAATTTTCAGTTTTCTAAAAGACCTCATGCATAACAAATATAATAGGGCTAAAGACATCACTTTAGCTAGCTAAACTGAGTATAACCCAGGGATCTGAGCCATGGCTGGAATTTAAAGTGACACAGTTCCAATTAACCAGTGAATCATGGAGCAGGATTTGTGAGTGGAAATGTTTAGAGCAATAGTTCCCTGCTCTACCCAGTTGCCCAGTTACCCAGGGCACTGTATGCTCTCTCTGCTCTGTAAGGGCAGAACTTTGTCTGTCTTATTCATCATTATCCTCATTACTAGACAGTGTCAGACATGTAGTAAATAACACATAAATACTTGCTAAATAAATCAGAATCTTATAGAGAGAGTCTTAAAAATACAGATGCAAGGTGCCCATCCAAGACCTACCAAAAGAGAATATCCTTGGTAATGTATTTATTTTTTGTTAGTCCCATAGATAATATAATATTCAACCAGTGCCAAGAACCAGGATTTTAGGGACATGCCACCCTGAACAGACCAAATTTTTTTTTCTGATTTTAGAAGCCAAATGGCGTACAACTTGATTCATGAACATCAGGATTCTGGAGGAAAGGACAAGGAAGATGATTGATCAGCTTTCCTCCCTTTCCACAATCCTTTCATCTGGTAAGTAGCAGATGTCCTATTAGGACCAGATGTCCTATCCATTTAAATCAACATGAAATCTACATACCTGATACATCAGCCACTTCCAAGTCATAATTAACAACAATGACCATTATATGTAGTGGCTATCTAGGATTTTATATTTCACAAACACTTTCATGAACTTTGCTTTTAATTTTCACCCTAACAATAATTATAGTTAGGTATTGTTATTGTTATTGTCCCAGACTGTGAGAGAAAAATCTTAAGTTGCTGGATTATTCAGAACTATTTGGTAACAAGTGACGTAATGACAACTCACATTCATGGAAGCAAAAAGAGCAGGGAGGTGGCGAGAAGGCTAAGTCCCACAGGCTCTCTCCTCCCACCTGCTAATCCCCCCTTAGACACGCCCACTTGAAGAACCCTCCTGGATGCCGACTGGAAGGGGAGGCCCAGGTGGTGGAGGCCGTAGGACTCCCCAGGCAAATAAGGGCAAAGCACACACTGGGGAGGGAGGGATAAATGGGGAACAACCAGCCTACAGGTGTCCTTTCAAGCTATTAGGAAAGGGGTCTGTGGAGAAACAGAAGTTGCTTTTACATCTGGGTTTGGCCAGCAGGTCACAGCTGGCCTCAAAGTTGCTATAAGTGGCCTGTAGCTTGTTTACATGAGGCATTAGGCTTAAAATAATTTGAATTTTAAAGAAGTTGCTATAAGATTGCTCTGCACTCAAATTACAGATCACATCCAATAACCAAATGATCTCAGTTGTCTACTGCATTCCTCTCTCTTTTCGAGTTTTTTATCCTTCATCATTGATAAGTTATATGCATGAATGAATTTTTAACACCATTTAAATATCTTTTTGAAATTAGATAAATGTATGATTATTCACTATTCACTCTTCTTCCACCAATATTTATTGAATACTTACTACATGCCAGGCACCGTTCTTATTTCTGGGGGTTACATCATTAAACATATCCGACAAAAACACCTGTTGTCAAGGGTGTGCATGTAAGCACGTGAAGACAGAGTCTAAACAAACGGTGATGTATGGCGCCCAGTGTGTCAGCTAGTGGTAAGCACTGGGGAAGAAAGAGCAGACAAGGGTGTAGGAGCTGTTGCAAGGCAGTGTCTCGATTCTCCTGGGCTGGTCTGGGAAAGACCCACTGAGACGATGCCCCATGAGATCAAAACTGACGGAGGTGAGGAAGTGGACAGTGTACATACCTGGAAGAAAAGGGTGTCAGGCAGAGGGAAGGGAAAGTGAAAAAAAATTCCTGCAGTGAAAGTGTGCCTGGAAGCTTCAAGAAAACATAAAAAGAGACCAGTGTAGCTGGAGCAAAGTGAGATGAGAGCCTTGAGAACCTGAGACATGGATCATAACGGGAGATTACGAAGGTCATTATGGGGCCTTGGTGACATTAACCTGGGTGGGAACCCCTTGTGGGGCTTGAGCGATGAAGTTACATGATCTGACTTACACTTTAAAAAGATCCCTCTGGTTGTGCTTTAACTTCTTCCTGGACCAGCTAAAAAAAGTTGCCATGATTTCTTCTTCTTTTTTTTTTTTTTTTTTTTTTTTTTTAATCTGGGGCATTTCCCATCTCCTAAATGGCTAACTTCGCTTTCCTTTGAGCCTCATCCATTTCTAATTTTGTTATATGGTGATTACGCAGGCTGCGTGAGAAAACTGAAGCAGAGAATTCCTGTCATGTAATTATATTTTAAGAGCCAAGTGGGCTTCCCTGGTGGCGCAGCGGTTGCGCATCCGCCTGCCGATGCAGGGGAACCCGGTTCGCGCCCCGGTCTGGGAGGATCCCACATGCCGCGGAGCGGCTGGGCCCGTGAGCCATGGCCGCTGAGCCTGCGCGTCCGGAGCCTGTGCT
>NC_041228.1:4884966-4890534 GCF_002837175.3 Physeter macrocephalus | reverse complement strand
CGTCCGGAGCCTGTGCTCCGCAACGGGAGAGGCCACAGCAGAGGGAGGCCCGCATACCACAAAAAAAAAAAAAAAAAAAAAAAAAGAGCCAAGTGATAGCAGCTACTTTTATTAGCATTAACAATCAGCAGACCTCTTAGCTTTGGCTGTGATAAAGAAATCCCTTGTAAGGATTCTGTAGTGGCAGTTTTACATACCTGTCATATTAACACGAATAATAGAATTAATGTCAAGGGGGGCTGATGCAGGCATTGTTTATTACAGAATACACAGGAGAGGAAAAAAATAATTTGGCAGATAATCCTGAAAACAGCACCTGGGGTCCTTGGCTTCTTTATTTTCCCAATAATTTTCTTGATTGATTCTGGAGAGTGGAGGTCATGTCTTATGCTTTATTTTTTTTAATTTTTATTGAAGTATAGTTGCTTTACAATGTTGTGTTAGTTTCTACTGCACAGCCAAGTGAATCAGCTATATGCATACAAATATCCCCTCTTTTTAGGATTTTCTCCCATTTAGGTCACCACAGAGCACTGAGTAGAGTTCCCTGTGCTGCACAGCAGGTTCTCATGAGTCATCTACTTTATACATAGTATCAATAGTGTATATATGTCAGTCCCCATCTCCCAATTCATCCCATCCCTCCTCCCCCCTTGATATCCATACGTTTGTTCTCTACGTCTGTGTCTCTATTTCTGCTTTGTAAATAAGATCGTCTATACCAATTTTCTCTAGGTCCAACTGTGTTGCTGCAAGTGGCATTATTTTGTTCTTTTTTTACGGCTGAGTAATATTCCATTGTATATATGTACCACATCGTCTTTATCCACTCCTCTGTTGATGGACATTTAGGTTGTTTCCATTTCCTGGCTATTGTAAATAGTGCTGCAATGAACATTGAAGTGCGTGTGTCTTTTTGAATTATGGTTTTCTCTGGGTATATGCCCAGTAGTAGGATTGCTGGGTCGTATGGTAATTCTATTTTTAGTTTTTTAAGGAACCTCCATACTGTTTTCTGTAGTGGCTGCATCAATTTACATTCCCACCAAGAGTGCAAGAGGGTTCCTTCTTCTCCACACCACATTGTCTTAAAAGTTTAGAAGGATCTTACAAATTACCTCAGCTGCTAGAAATTCAGAAGCCTCGGAGGCTAAGCAGATAATGTAAATGAGAGGAAATATTGGACAGGGGATGTGGTAACCTGGAAAATGCAAGCCAAGTCAAAAGAAAACTGTTACTCACACCCATGATGAGATTTTCCTTGAAGGAACCTAAGCCCAGTATTACCAGATCCCCTAACTTGTCAAGATACCTTTTTAAAAAAATAACATTAATAAATATTTTACTTTGATAATATTTGATATTTGAATGCCAACACACACACACACACACACACACACATACACACACATACACACACACATACACATACACACATACACACACACATAGACACACATGCACACACACATGCACACACACACACTTTGACACACATTGTGCTGACAGGACTAAATACAACACAGATATAGTAAAGAGTATTTCGGCCCCTGGGCTACCAGTTTGCAACTGATTTAGTCCAGTTGAGAGTAACTGAGTCCTAAAGAAAGGAGATAACTATGACTCATTCCGTAACATTCCAGCAAGTTAGTGGCAAAGTTAATTTGATTTGGGGGGGGGTGTCTCTTAACTCTCAGTGTAGGACAATGTTCTATGATAGTAAAATTATTGCAGTATTACTCAAGTGTTCAAAAAATTTTGTTGAATTATTCTAGCTCAAATTTTTTTTTATTTTCCAAATTTAATAACTGAGTCCAGCACAATTCAAGTGTCTTTCTCAAAGAGGCACAGACAATAAGAAGCAGAGGTAAGTCTGGAAGGTGGTCTCGTATTCTTCCTTCTTTCTAACTGTGTATTATACATGCAGGAATATGACGTCTAATTATCAATAGGTCTTGGACTGTACTTTAAGCTCTTTTCACACTGTAGCTCAGGCTCTGAGACCAGGAGCCGTATGCCATGTTTGCGCGCAGGTAAAGTCTTTGACCAGATGTACCCGTGCGCCCACAGAGGAGGCCCTGGATGTGCTTGGGCTTTCTTGCTCCTAGAGGATTAGTGACTTCATATCGGCAAATAACAACATACTATCCTGAGCCTTCACCTGTGTCTAGCCTGCGATTAACACTCACTCAAGTTCATTTTGAAAGCTCCATGCCGGGCAATTTTGTGCTACAGCAAATCCCTCTCATCCCTGAAGTGAGCTATCATAAGACTTGTTCATGGATTGATAAAAATGAAAACACAGGTAGACCTAAAAGTGTATGAAAGGAAGATATATGAGATGAGAATATGATTTTTTTTTTCTTAAAGTCAAATTGTGAAATGTCTTCACAGTCAAGGTAGCAAGTGGGAAGCAAATGTCTTATGAGCCATAGAACAGGATGGGCAGGCTGCCCTTAAGAGGATTGATCCAGGAGAGGAATGAGTGATGAAACAGAGACAGATCGGATGGAGGACAAGACACTCACTAGGTGATAACTTCAAAATAGCAGGGAAGACCAGAACTAGGGTAACAGCAATGGTACGCAAAGGATGGGATTGGTTGCAACTCCCTGACTGTTCCTATCCCTCCCGCCTCAACTGGGATCCCTTTCCAACACGGCCGTTCTGCATTCAGCACTTCTTCAGAACCACTTGGATCACATATTGGCTCTGATTTCCTCCATACGTGTTTGTGACATGCGCTTAACCCGCCCTTGCTCCGACGCCAGCTTGTAATGTGTCCCTTGTTTTTTTTCTGCATTCACGCACGTCCCTGAGGCAACCAGCTTGGCTATGCCCAGGGAGCCCAGGGAGCCCCGGCCGCCGGCAGAAAAGGTTGCTGATTCAACCTGACACCGAGCGACAGCGAGAAAACAGACGCTCATTATCTCAAACGGGCTTCTGTAAGTTAGGTAGCCACCTCCCTAAGTCAAGGTGATTTAACACCAGGAGATTATGACTTGCTCTGGAGACATCCCCACACTGGGTAAATCACCTTGGCAATTTAACGTGTTTCAGAGAAAGACAACTTGCAGTCTTGACAAAGGGAGCCTTGGGCCCTCAACCCCCTGTCGGAGCCCCCTCTGTCTCCATCTTTCATTCTCTTTAAACAACTGTCACTATTTTTCTCTGCACACAGCTATCTTTGTGCTTGGCAGAGTAGAAGAAAACAACAACAGAACACATGATCTTTAGAGACATACAGACCTGGAATGGATTTCCAGTTAACCACCAGCTACATGACCTTGAATAATATTTTCAACCTTTATAAAATGTAGAAAATAGCAGCTGCATTGCATGCTGTTTTGGTGAATATGGGAGCCCACGTTTGCAGGGTGTCTAGTGCATTGCAATTGTTTAATTGAATTAAGTATTATGTTTAAGGATATTTTCCTTTTTCTTTCCTGCTTTCCCTTATCCTCTTTTTCTCCTGCATCTCCATTTGGTCTACATCTGTCTCTTCCTGACGGCCCTACCTCACAAAGAATTTTTCCTCTCTGTATCCTGTCCTCTTTCTCATGTGAAAGCTCTTTCCCTGTGGTGACTCCTGGCTCCGGCCCTGTCCCGCCTGCCTTCCTCAGTGCTCCTTTTCTCTTCCCTTATTTCTAACTGCCTTCCTTTACATCTCCCTTTGCCCTCACTGTGTCCTTCCATCTCCATTTGTAAATTTCTCTCTCTCTCACCCTTAGTCTTCTGACTCTGTGTGTCCCTGTCTATCTTTGCTTGTCTTTGCCTCTTTCCTTGGACATCCTCTTGTCCCTTCATGTCTGACCTTTATTCTCTCTGTCCTGTTCTCTCCTGTTAACTTGGTTGTTACTGATTTGCATGGTTTGCCTCTCTCCTATTTTTCACTGTCTTCCTCAATTCTCTTCCCTTCAAACTCAACCCCTCCCTTTAAACTATGCCCATATTCTCTATCCACTCAGTGAAATGGGGGGTTGTGCTTTTTGGGCAATGACCTATGATGCTTTCTTTGGCTTGTTTTTTTAATTGAAGTATAGTTGATTTACAATGTTGTGTTAATTTCTGCTGTACAGCAAAGTGATATAGTTATACATATATATAGACATTCTATTTTTACATTATTTTCCACCATGGTTTATCTCAGGATATTGAGTATAGTTTCCTGTGCTCTACAGTAGGACTTTGTTATTTATCCATCTTTGGCTTGTTTTGACCTTGACTTCCCCTTGGATGATCTACAAGCTGCTGTTCTATTTGCAGACATCCAGTCTCTTTTGGTGTGATGTCTGTGCTCCACAGCATTGCTTCTCAGTGTCATTTCATATTTCATGCACTTTGAGTATCATGCCCAGAAGCTCACAATCTTTCAACTGCAATGTAGCAGGTGACACAAATAGAATTTGTTACAAAAGAAAACAAACCTAAAAATAGGTCACTGTGAATTAATAAGCAAAGGTCAAAAATCTTGTGGGGAAAAGATGAAATAACATTAGGTTTGGAAATAACATTATGTTGTACTATTATTTTGTAGCTTTTGGATGGAGGTCACACATTTAATGCAATTTCAGCCCCGTTTTGTAAATGAAAAGACTGACGCTCAGCGAGAAATGTCTTGCCCTGAATTTCACTCAGTGCTGGTAAATGCAGGAGTGGGAATTCAAATCCAGGTCTTTACACCACCATTTCTGAGTAGGATGGAACAGTGATGGCAGGCCATCACTCACAGCATAAGAAATAGGGGTTTAATATACAGAAATATGGAGATATATATATATGTGTATATATATATATATATATATATACACACACACACAAATGTGTGGAAGCAGAAAAATGTAACTGGTAATCAAGGAAAAAAGAAAAAGATAGTAAGACAGATTTACTTATTATCCACTCAGTAGCAGAAAAAGGAGTTTAAAACAACTATTGAAAATGAGACAACACAAAGACATATTTTTGTAATCTCTTTGAGGAATTCCTTAGGAACTTGTTTTGAAGAAATGTATATATGTACAAAATTCAACCACTTCTCTAGTTCCACTTCACTTTTTATCTGCTAAATCCAAGTAAAATTAAATGAGATAATTTTTTAGAAATTTTATTTTTTTATTGAAGTATAATTGACATACACATTCCATTAGTTTGAGGTGTACAACATAATGATTTAATATTAAAGAAATATTTACAGCAGTTAAAAAAAAGAAACAACAGAAAAAATAATATTTTAAAAGAAAATTAAAATAGATATTCTAGATCTCCAAATTAAAATACCTACAATTCATTGCTCATTGGAGGACAAAATGAAGATCAATTGAAAGGATCCAAACCAAATCACAGAAAGAAAAAAAAAATAGGAAGAACAAAGCAGAATGTAAGAGATGTATGGAACACAGTTGAATGCTCTAATGTTTATGTAGAACACGGGTTAGAAACAGAATTTGAAGAAATAACGTCAGAGATGTTCAAAAAGTGATGAACAGGGCCTCCCTGGTGGCAGTGGTTGAGAGTCCGCCTGCCAATGCAGGGGACACGGGTTCGTGCCCCCGTCCGGGAAGATCCCAC
>NC_041228.1:4814454-4884940 GCF_002837175.3 Physeter macrocephalus | reverse complement strand
GAGCGGCTGGGCCCGTGAGCCATGGCCGCTGAGCCTGTGCGTCCGGAGCCTGTGCTCCGCAACGGGAGAGGCCACAACAGTGAGAGGCCCGCGTACTGCAAAAAAAAAAAAAAAAAAGTGATGAACAATATCAACCCACAAATTCAAGAAGCTTAATAAACTCCATGCTCAAGAAATACAAAGAAAAACCTCATCAAAGCACATCCCAATCAAACTGCACAAATTAAAGATAATGAGAAAAAAGTCATTCAATCAGCAGGAGGAAAAAACACATTATCTTTTTTAGGACAGCAATAATGCTGATGGTTTACCTTGCAACAATAATAACAACAAAGATGGAAGCCAGAAAAGAATAGAATGATGTCTTTAAAAGTGAAGAAAAAATATCATCCAAGAATTCTAAACAAGGACAAATTTAAGTGATTATATTTACAAAGATCGTGAGCCGAAAATTTTCTTTTCTTTATTTTTTTGCAGGATATCCAAAAGGGGAGTGTTTGTGCCTCTTACAGCATAACCCCTGGGTTTGTGTTCAAGTAGAGAGTACAGACTTCTCCCTTTCATCTAATCCCTTCTTACAGTCTTTCCCAAGAAAAATAAATACAAGTGTGTTCTTTCGGATTAAAGGTACTGATCCGGCCACATTCAAAGTCAGTAATTGGAAAGGTGATGCATATATGTGTGTCTTTTTCTTCTTTCTCTTCCCATACTATTCCCTTTCCCTCACCCAAGCTTTACAAAATACTAAACTGGCCAGAAGGTAGGCTGTAGTCCCCAAACCTACCTTCTGGCCAGTTGAGTACATGTTGCATCTCTCCTGCTTCTTTGCTTCTTTCATAGTGTCAGATAGAGTACAGAAAGTTCCCAAAATATTAGTTTGGTTTTGTTGAACTTAAGATGTATGTTCCTGTACCCTTTGCAAGACATTTTCAAAAACAAGGAAAATACAAGCAAGCAAGAGGGAGCGGGGGGGATGGGCGCAGTGCAGCAGCATTGCAATCACATGTCAAAAGACTAGAAGTTTGTCTGTTTGTTTTTTTCCTTTGTAAAAAGACTCCTTTATGTTAGAATTAAGCCATCAATGTCAACTTCAAAGAAAGTGGTCAGCAGAGCACAGAGCTGAGAGCAGGGGAGCTGGGCCTTAGAGGTTTCTGAATTCTGTTAGTGTCTCTAGCAAATTAATGGAACCCAAGATTATCAGTTTATTACAAAGGATATTAAAGGATATGCATCACCAGCCAGATAAAGAGATACATAGGGTGAGGTCCTGAAGCAAGGAGCTCCTGTCTTTGTGGAGTTTGGGGCCCAGCATGGTGGCATGTGGAAACCTTCTGGTTCACCAACTGGAATCTCTCATAACCCAGTCCTTTGGAGTTTTTATGGAGGCTTCATTACAGAGGCATGATTGGCTAAAGCGTCATTGGCCACTGGTCACTCTACTCAGTCTCCAGCCCCTTTCCCCTTTTGGTAGGTCAGGGGGTGGCTCTGAAATTTCCAAACCTCTAATTACAGGGTTGACTCCGCTGGCAACCAGCCCCCATCCTTAGGTGAGTCCAAAAGTCACCTCGTTAACATAACAGAAGACACCTTTACTGCTCTCATAACTTAGGAAATTCCAAGGGAGCTCTGTTCTAGAAACAAGGACATAGACCACATACCTATTTCTTACTGTAAATCACAATAGTACAACGTGTTACCCTCTAAATGACGAGCTAGGATGAGAGGATGCAAATATTCACTAAGGGACTTAGGGACCTAGAATCCCAGCAGGAGGGAGGGGCAGGGATGAGAGTGCCTATGAGTGAGCAGGTCAGCGAAGGTCAGGGAGAATCTCAGAAGGAAGGGATTTGCTGGTGCTGACCTGCCATCCACTCAGCATAGTCACAGCCACTAGCCTGGCTTACAGAGTTAGATGGAGACTTTGCAAAGGCTGGAACAGACATAGTCAGTTGAAAGCTATGAGTTTTCAACTCATGTTTCACCATCAAAAGCCCGAATCAAGTGGGATCATCTGAACCGTGTATGAACCATGGGGATTTATTTGGCCTGCACTAGAAATAGACCAAAATCTTTACTTCCATTTCCCTTTTCCCCAAATCCATCAGTTCCTGCTTTGACTTACAACGGTGAAGAAGCTACATCTCCCAAAAGGAAGAAGGCTTCAGCCCTCCTACTACATCAGCCTTTTGGAAAAGAGGCCTTGACACCAGGATTCTACACAATATGCCATAAGGTGCAAAAGATTTTAAACTTTTTTCTAGGCATGTCAGAAGCCCCATCACCCCAGAAGCTTGGCCTTGTGTGTCTCTCTCTCTCTCATTGATGAAGGAAATCATGCGGGAGCTTTGAGATCACTAGGAGGCTGGCATGTGGCTGATTGTCCTAAACCCAGGCCACCCCGTCTCTCTCTCCTTTGACTTCCTTTCAGAGCACTTTGAAATTTGCATCTGATGTACATCTTTTCCCTTAGGGTTCCCTGGGTTTTCACATCTTCAAAATGAGAGGCGTTAGATATTGTGGATTTTAAGACCACTGTCTAGTTCTGTGATTCTATAGATGCAAGATGATTTAATTTTTACTTTATATTAGAGTATAGTTGATTTCCAATGTTGTGTTAGTTTCAATGATGATTTAATTTGAAAGAATTTAGAGTCTCCCCTGAAAAACAGTATGCAGGAAGAATGATAGAAGTTATGTTGCCAAATTAAGATTTGATAAATCACTGAACCAAAGAAACAAAATGGCAGCCACACGCAAATAGCACTGAACAAATGGAATCTAAATTTTAAGTTTTATTTTTATTTCTTGTCTGGAGATTGAACTGCCACTGTAGATAGGTATTGATTGGGAGGTCAGCCAGGATTTTGATTCTCTAGACTGTATTCTTGTTCCTCTGCCTTACAGAGACACAGAGAAAAATATGTATATCCAACTCAGCGAATCATATCAGTCGATAATAGTAAAATTTGTGTGACGTTAACACCTTTATCCATGAGGGACCCAAATCTCTGTTGAAGATTTCCCGGGAGAGAATGCATGGATGCAATTGTGCACAATACATGAGTTCTCTAGGCTATTTGGTCATCACTTCTGCAACTGGCCTCAGTTGGCCAGAGGCTAATAAAACTGCCAGGAATGAAGGTCTGCATCCATTAGGACTCGACCTCGCCTGGTCTATAAGCCTTTCAAACTGATCTTTGTGATATGTCAGTATAAAACCTGGTATTATTCTACCTATTTCAGAATACATTTGCCGGTGGTAAAATCTTGGATGCCTACATGCCCCAGAGCAGCATTCTCCTCCTATCAATCCTAGATTTGTCCTTGATTACATGATTTAGTCTCTGCTTTGAATCACAAATTGAAGTCTAATTCTCCACTAAGTCACAAGTTCTGTCCTGCATCCCAATCTACGTGACTGGGGTTCTAATATCCTGCAGTGCCTCCCAAGATCCCTGCCTGAGGGGCTGGTCATCCCAGGACAAGAGTCCTAGTGCATTGATTGGGTCCTATGTTAACTTCAACTAACCTTCTCATGTAGAACCAAGGGGATATTATGGGCCTCACTGTAACTAATATCTCAACCCAACCACTCCTGTTGTCAGAGTGCCTACTCAGCAGATCATACCCACTGGAGATACACCATCCTCATCAGTCACATTCAACTGGTTACTCCAGTCCATTTAGTTGGCTCTGTCTTTGAGACTCAGCCTCATGGTGGAGCATTGGTATCAGGAACAACCCATTATATGCTAGAAATGATAATAAACACCGATGTCCAGATGACCTTTGCACACCTGCTTGCAAAGATCTTTTTCCTGGTTCCACTTGTCATGAATCTTGAATCTATAGACATTACAACTGCAGGATTTTTTGAGTATAGGAGTGTATTTATCCCTTATCTACTTTTATCTTCTTCCAGTGTGTTACCTTGATAGAATATAATGTAACCTCGCAGAAATCTCTCTTGATGTGTCACTATAATTTTGGAAATCCTAAATAAGATAATGGTCCCAACCACTAAAGGATATGGAAGTTCTCCAGAAACCACTAACCAAAGAATAAACTCTCCCACTTTGCCTCCTTCAGGCATGCCTATTACATTGCTTCTTCTATGATTCAGCCTGAAATTCTCAATGCCAACTGAATAGCAAAGAAATGGTCCCTGAATGGAAAGCCAGGACTCTTTCCATTTAACAACATCTGCATGTATCACGTTGTCAGACTCTGTCACTGTGCCCATAATTAGCCTCCTTCCATATTCACATATCTTATCTTGCCCTGAAACTGTTACCAAACAAAACTTGGGTCCACTCCCCTGTGCAGTAAAGCCAAACTACTGACAGCCGGATGTGGTGAAGGAATGTGCAGCATTTATTGCAGGCACCAAGCAAGGAGTCCAGGGCAGCTAGTGCTCAAAACACCTGAAGTCCCTGATAGGTTTCAGCCAAGCGTTTTTAAAGGCAAGCTGAGGGAGGGGCACCCCAGGGTATGTGATCATCTCATGCACAATTCTTTGATTGGTTGATGGTGAGGCAACAGGGTGGTGTCACAGAGATTAACATTATCAATCCTTAGGCTCCAGGAGGCCTGGGGGCTGTGTGCTCATGGTCATCAAGTAGTTAACATCTTCCTTTTGGTGGGGGGTTTTCACATCTGTAAAACAACCCAGGAAATGTGCATCCGATGCTATTATCCAGGTACTTCTGAGAGGAGCTAGAGCAGAAAATATGGGGGAGAGGTCTGTCCTGGGAAGGTCCCATAAGGTCCTACTTGGTTACAAAACGATATGGAAAAACCAACCAAATTCTGTGACAGGGTTTTTTTTTGGTGTGCCATTCTATCAGAAAGGAAAAAAGCAGAATGCCTATTTTCCTTGTTTTTGCTGGAGAATCACTAAGAAAAATAGCTCCATCAAATGTCCAGTCTCACTGTAGCAGAAAAAAAATCAGATTTTTAATGAAGAAGATAATCTGAGTGACCTGATGAAAATCCACCTGCCTGTCTTATTTTAGGTCAGAGTTTTGTAAACTTCATTAGCTTTTTGAATCTGAAACTGTTCTTGTGCCCTGAGCACCCTCACTTTTTTGAGGCAATCGAACCTTCTGGATGCCAGGGGTAAAGGGGTGGACATAGTAAGCCTGAAGGGTTAGATTGTGAGGAAAGAGGACCATGCATCAATCAGATGGAGCCCTGGGCCAGCAAATTATTTGTATCAGCAAATGAAAATACTATTCAGGATCCAATAAATGTAGCTCATAAATGTTTAACCCACAAAGAAGAAAACAAATTTGATTTGAATTGGGAAGGAATTCTTTTCCCAAGCATAGCAGTCTCTAGACACTCACAGATAAATTCATAGTTAGCGAGTTTGAATTTTCATAAATTCCCCATGCAATTTATAGAGCATTTTTAATATAATGATATAAACACTTCTTCACATCTCTATTTACCAAATCCCTTGACAAGAAAATCTACTTTCCAGTGCAAACTACCTCTCTGAGTAGGGATGTGCCTTTAGATAAGGCACAAATTCTCTGGGCCTCAGCTGTCAAATTGGTTCAATCTTTATGTTTGAATATACGGAAACCTTTTAATAAATTGTAGAGCAGGGACTGGCAAACTTTTTCTGTTCAGGCCAGATAACAAATAATTTAGATTTTGCAGGCCATACAGTTTCTACCGCGACTACTTGCTTGGCTTCACCACGTAGCAAGAAAGTAGTGATAGATACTATGTAAACAAATGAGCATGGCTGTGTTCAATAAGACTTTAGGGACACTGAAATTTGAATTTTGTATAATTTTCACCTATCACAAAAAATTGCTCTTCTTTTGATTTTTAAAAATCATTTAAATGTGTAAGAAGCATTTTTATCTTTGAGGGCCACACAGAAATAGGCGGTAGTCCATAGTTGGCTGTCTTCTGCTGTAAAGGGGTACATGTGTAAAAGAAACTTAAACTTAGAAGTATGTAACAAATATAGCAAAATTGCACGCAGAAATAGAAATATAGACCAGTGGAACAGGGCTAGAAAGCCCAGAAATAAACCCACCCACCTACGGTCAATTAATCTACAACAAAGGAGGCAAGACTACACAATTCTGGAAAGACAGTCTCTTCAACAAATGGTGCTGGGAAAACTGGACAGCTACATGTAAAAAAATGTGATTAGAGCATTCTTTAACACCATACACAAAAATAAGCTCAAAATGGCTTAAAGACCAAAATGTGAGACCGGACACTGTAAAACTCCTAGAGGAAAACATAGTCAGAACATTCTCTGACATAAATCGCAGCAATATCTTTTTCGATCCATCTCCCATAATAATGGAAATAAGAACAAAAATAAACAAGTGGGATCTAATTAAACTCAAAAGCTTTTGCACAGCAAAGGAAACCATAAACAAATGAAAAGACAACCCACAGATTGGAAGAAAATATTTGCAAATGATGTGACTGACAAGGGATTAGTCTCCAAAATTTACAAACAGCTCATGAGGCTTAATATCATCAAAACAAACAGCCCAATTAAAAAATGGGCAGAAGACCTAAATAGACATTTCTCCAAAGAAGACATAATAATGGCCAAGTGGCACATGAAAAGATGTTCATCATCACTAATTATTAGAAAAAAGCAAATCAAAACTACAATGAGGGACTTCCCTGGTGGTGCAGTGGTTGAGAATCTGCCTGCTAATGCAGGGGACACTGGTTCGAGCCCTGGTCTGGGACGATCCCACATGCTGCGGAGCAACTAGGCCCGTGAGCCACAACTACTGAGCCTGCGCGTCTGGAGCCTGTGCTCTGCAACAAGAGAGGCCGCGATGGTGAAGAGGCCCGCACACCACGATGAAGAGTGGCCCTCACTCGCCGCAACTAGAGAAAGCCCTCACACAGAAACAAAGACCGAACACAGCCAAAAATAAATATAAAAATAAATAAGTAAATAAAAGATTACTATTAATTAAAAAAAAAATCTACAATGAGATATCACCAGTCAAAATGACTATCATCAAAAAATCCACAAACAACAAATGCTGGAGAGGGTGTGGAGAGAGGAAACCTTCCTACACTGTTGGTGAGAATGTAAATTGGTCCAGCCACTAGGGAGAAAAGTATGGCAGTTCCTTAAAAAACTAAAGAGAGAGCTACTGTATGTCCCTGCAATCCTACTCCTGGCCGTATATCCAGAGAAAAACATGGTCCGAAAGGAAACATGCACCCCAGTGTTCATTGAAGCACTGATTACAATAGCCAAGACATGGAAGCAACCTAAATGTCCATGAGCAGAGGAATGGATAAAGATGTGGTACACATATACAATGGTATATTACTCAGCCATTAAAAAGAATGAAATAATGCCATTTACAGCAACATGGATGGACCTAGAAATTGTCATACTGAGTGAAATAAGTCAGACAGAGAAAGGGAAATATTGTATGATATCCCTCATGTACAGAATCTAAAAAGAAATGATACAAATGAACTTATTTACAAAACAGAAACAGACTCACAGACTTAGAGAATGAACTTATGGTTACCAGGGAGAAGGGTGGGGGGAAGGGATAGTTAGGGAGTTTGGGATTGAGTTGTACACACTGCTATATTTAAAATGGATAACCTGAGACTTCCCTGGCTGTCCAGTGGTTAAGGCTTCGCCTTCCAATGCAGGGGGTGCAAGTTCAATCCCTGGTTGGGGAGCTAAGATCCCACATGTCTCGTGGCCAAAAACCAAAACATAAAACAGAAGCAGTATTGTAACAAATTCAATAAAGAATTTAAAAATGGTCCACATCAAAAAAAAATCTTTAAAACAAATAAAATAAGATGGATAACCAACAAGCACTCACTGTATAGCACAGGGAACTCTGCTCAATGTTATGTGGCAGCCTGGATGGTAGGAGAGTCTGAGGGAGAATGGATACATGTATATGTATGGCTGAGTCACTTTGCTGTGCACCTGAAACTATCACAACACTGTTAATCGTCTATACTCCAACATAAAATAAAAAGTTAAAAAAATAACAGAATTGCAAATGAAAATTAAAAACACTTTAAGATGATTTTTTCATGATACCAAGTAAAAATGGTTATGTCTGGTCTAGTTTGTTTATAGCTGAACCAATTTAAAAACATTAATCGACAAATATACTGATAAGTACCGCTCTAAAAATATGACATTTCATCTGGATGCAAAATTACTCTATTTTCATCAGGAAGGCAGCTGTGGAAATAAACCTTAAAATCATCTTTTGTAATTAAAAAATACGTTTTTTAAAAAAAATCTTTAGGGCAAGGAATAGTCATAGGTTTTTATAGATCTCCCATCAGGAAGTAAGCATAATGATTTCCATGTCAGTCTTTATTGCCAATTCTCTTCTGATAGGAAGTTTGTGCAAACTATGTAATTTAAGAGTAGATGTAAAATTACTTAATGAATCTCTACCAAGGTGAACTGTATTTTTACAATTGTTCTGCTATTAAAGGTACTTAGTGGTACTCAGAGAAAAGCTTTTGTTTTTAAATATTAGGAGGAACAAACTCTAAGTTTGGTGATCAAAAAAAAAAAAAAACCATGAATCTCGGATAACTCAAATGTAATTTACATTTACTGAGTACTTACTCTTAGCTGGATAGTATAATGGTCTAACTAAAATTGTGTTTAATATACAAAGCATCCTCTGTAGCAGGTTCTAAAGTTTCCTTTTGAGAGATGAAGAATAACCCCAGAAGATTTCATTAACTTGTCATTCACTCCACAGTTCTGCCCACAACGTGGAGCAAATATATACAAAAATATTTATCAAAGGAGAGGTGTTCAATGCAAAATGAAGGGGAGGAAGCACAATTTGTGGCTACCTACTGTGTGCAAGGTGTAATGGGATGTACCATGCATCTTCGCTCATCAATCTATCCACTTACGCCTGGAGAATCTGTCAGCGTCACTTGTTCTGACCCTCACAAAGTAAGCACACGTTATCTCAAACTTCCAACAGCCTTGCAAACGAGGGCTTATTACTCCTGTTTAAGAAGTTAGAAAACTGAGACGTGAATTCAAGAGCTCAAGGTCACAGTAGGAAAAGGTGTTTTTATGAAGATTTGAACTTGTGTGTATTTGGCTTAAAAGGACCTGCTCATTTCACACCACACTGCCCCTACTGCCATAGAATTAACACACGCCCTTCATTGAGCTACCTCTCCACACTGTTACTCTCTATGTATTTGCACTATGACAATGTTAAGAGAGAAAGAATTCCACCAAACCTAGAAGGCACCCCGTCTTCTGATAATTTTGCAAAGACTTTGCTTTGTTTCATAAGTGTGTCTACAGTGGAGAGGGCTATGGATGCTTGAAATGAGTTGGAAGTAGGTTTTTATTTGTTTGAAATTATTTCACCAACCTTCCCTGACATCTGCTGTTAATTATTCACTGGGAAAAGAAAAAATATGTCAACGCCACATTTGTCACTGGTTATTTAGAGGCTCAGGTTGACAGATTTTGGCAGAACCCTTGAAAGATGTATCTGACCTGGTGGCTTTTAGTCTCATTTATTTTGTATTCTCAAGACTGTAAAATTAAATCAAATCTTCAGCTAGTGAAGCCATGAAATAGCTACTCACAACAAAGACAAATATTTTGGACATGGCTAGCAGTCCTGCAACCTGACTGACAAAGTAAGTGGTCCTGATTTGTCCTCTCTCCTGCGCAGTCAGGACAGAAGTCAGCCAGGGGGAGTGAAATTGGGCCATTTCAGGCCCGAAGGGAGTCAGAGGATAAATGTAGTCATTAAGTGTTTCTTTACCATCCCGCCCCCCGCCCCAAATGACCATAAGGACACTTCTTACATCTATTCATCTTCTAAGGGATAGGGTACCCACACAATTAAAAAAAAATTATAAAACCACAAACATGACATCATAAGCTCTGTTGTGTCCAGAGGCTCCTCTCCTTTGCCGAGCTTGACTTTTCCTTGCTTATTGCATTTCCAGCGTTCTGCCTTGATTCAGGCTACTTGGTTCTATGAGAAGCGGCCATTGGAATGGTACTGTTTGCACCTCCAGAAGACCTGAGTTCAAACGCTGGTCCCACCCTTACTGACCGAATTCACTCGGTCTACTCGCTTAACTTCATAGTCTCATTTCTTTTATTTTTGATTAAAAAATGGATGCTTAATCAATTATTCTGCTCCACATGACGTATGGTTTCCTGTCTCACTCAAAAGGAAACTCAAAGTCCCTAAATTCATGGGCTTCCCTCGTGGCACAGTGGTTAAGAATCCTCCTGCCAATGCAGGGGACATGGGTTCGAGCCCTGGTCCGGGAAGATCCCACATGCCGCGGAGCAACTAAGCCCGTGCGCCACAACTACTGAGCCTGCGCTCTAGAGCCCGCGAGCCACAACTACTGAGCCCGTGCGCCACAACTACTGAAGCTCGCATGCCTAGAGCCCGTGCTCCGCCACAAGAGAAGCTACCGCAATGAGAAGCCCGCACACCACAACCAGAGAAAGCTGGCGCGCAGCAACAAAGACCCAATGCAGCCAAAAATAAATTAATTAAGTAATTAAGTAATTTTTTTTATGAGAAGCCCGCGCACCGCAACGAAGAGCAGCCCCCGCTCACCGCAGCTAGAGAAAGCCCACGTGCAGCAACGAAGACCCAACGCAGCCAAAAAATAATAAATAAACAAATAAATTTATTTTTAAAAAAGTCCCTAAATTCTTGTATACTCTGCTGTTCGGTTATTATTGGACGTCCTCCTTTACCGCTCCAGCCTCGTTTTCTCTGCTCTGGCAGCACTGCCCTTCCTACTCCTCCTGAAACATCTAGCAACCCTGCACCGTAAGGCCCTTTGCTCCTGATCCTGGAGGATCTGCCTGGAGTCCTCTCTCCTCCAAAGTTCACATAGTCTCCTCCATCACTTCAGTGAGATGTCTGTTCAAACAGCACCTTGTCAGAGAGGACCTCTTTATCCATCCCATCCAAAATGTCCCATCCCCCAACCTAACAGTCGCTGACATCTTTACCTGAAAATATAAAATTTCATGCCTGCAAAGACCATTCAGAGAGCAGATTACAGGGAAGCAGATGTTCTTAATGTTTCTCACTTTTGCTTTTCCTTCTTGTTAGCACAGGAAAAAGAATTCCATGCCACCTGATCTGTGTTGTAGAGTCGATGGGGTCAGAGTCATTTAAAGGTCCTGAGTTTGGACATGGTTTCTGTCTTCTCCCAATTACATGCTGAAGTGTCAGGGTCTACAATAGCAGGGGAGGAGGACTCGCTACCCCCTCCCTGTCCTCTGCTCTCCTTCCTTTTTTTTCAGTCACCTGACCCTCCATATGGCACATTTTTCATGCTTAGATGAGTAGAATAGGATTAGAGGAGTGAATGCTTTTCCAGACGTGGTGTTCTGGTCCAGATTACCAAATTTTGCCCTGGGATTATATGAATAAAGCCAGGAAGGCAGCTAATTATTACACCTTTTCTTTTCTATTGTGGTTTATATGTGCACCTGTTTTTAAAACCTCTGGGGAAGAGTAAGTGATTGGCAGAGATAGATTTTGGCACCCTTGGGCTCCCTGGCGATAAAACCATCTTAATGACATCAAAGATCTCTTCCTGATGTATTTGTATCGAAGATGTTTTGATTACCTCATGGAAAACACTTGTGATTGGATGTAAAGTCATCCAATAAATAACAGACATGACTCCTCTTAGTACAAAAAAAGCTTCTAATAATATTACCCAAATAATGCTTTCATCAGTATTTATTCAGTGCCTACTCTGTGCAAGGTGCTGAGGTGATGACGGAGAGCAAGTTAAACAACAAAGATGCCGGCCTGGAGTTTACATTCTAGTGGGGCAAAGGACGAAGCACCAGTAACTAATAAACACACGAATTAAATAGATACAAATTGGGGGAAAGGACTATAGAATAAGCTGTGTCCTGAGGCATGATAATTAGGAGATAGACTTTATATAAATATTTAATGTCAAGAGTGGAAGGCTGTGAAGGCACCTGCAATGCAAAGAGCTGTGAGTGACAGTAGCATCCCAGGGGCAAACACCAGCAAGGGCAAGATGTGGATGAAGTGGGTGAGAAGACTGATATAATCTAAATGGGTCCTCATTCAGGATGGCGGAGCATTGGAACTTTATTATGAGTGCAATGAGAATTTACTAAAGGGTATTAGACAGAAGAACGTCATAATCTGATTATAAAGAGGGACCATTTTAGTAGTAAATTCTAAGTATGAACCTAGAAAACAATGAGGAAAAGATTGAGGAAAGGTGAAAGGGTGGAGGAGATGGGAAACCAAACTCATGAAATCATCGTCTGTATTGTTAATAAAGGATTGTTCATATGGATTTTGGTAATCGGCCTGGAAGCTACGGTTGGAGATGACAAGGAAGGTGAGGAAAGACCTCTGATGCGTTCCTACATTTGAGTCTGGATCAGTGGAAGATGAACCCATGAAAGAAAACTTGAAAGGAGACAATTAGAAAGATTTGAAGAACATGAGGATAGTGTGTTATCCCTAAGGTCAAGGGACAACTTTATTTCCAGAAATAGAAGCACTGTATAAATGTTAAACACTGCAAGTAACCTGTTGTAATTCTAAATGAGAACATATTATTCTCGGTCCTCCTAGAATGGTATGTTAACTTGTGGAAGAAAACTGGGGTGATAGGACACACATGAGTTTCCTTTTTGATGAACCTGACTGTGACTCTTGATACTTCCATTTACTAGTTATTTCTGGGCAAATCTCCTAATGTGGTACTATTTTCTTCTGTAGACTTATTGAAGGAAATAAAATTAAATAATAAATGGATGAGCCTAATGCACGGTTAAATCTTTTTTGTCCCTTTTCTTAGCAGTTGAATAGATTCCCAAGTAAATGAATAGAACTGGCTGGAGAAATATGACAAATCCTAGCACTAATAGGAAAACAAAAATAGCCACACATTTGCTTAATCTTTTAGCAAGCACATATAGGGTAGCTAGTGTATATCATGCCTGTATGGGCCTCTGAAGACAGCAACCTAAATAAAATAAGATTTATATCCCCAGAATCTCCAAATCTAATGAGAGTTTATTGCTCATGTATTTTTTTTTTTTTTTGGTGCGGGGGTGTGGAATAAGAGATTTTACAAATGTAGAATTGAATGCTTGGTAAGTGCTGTGCCCAGGATTTTCTAGATAGTAACTAATGGTGTTGTGTCTGGAACAGCCCTGCTTAGTAGAACTTTTTGTGATGATGAAAACGTTCACGTAAAACATTTCTCTATTGAGCCCCTGTAATGTGGCTAGTGCATCTGAGGAACAGAATTTTTCATTTTAGTTAGTTTTAATTAATTTACATTCTATTGTGAACAGTCACCAATGAGTAGTGACAGTAGATACTAATACTGCCCAGAACAGGCATAAAACGTAGGTGCCCTACATCCTGATGCCTTTCATGTTTGTCATCTTATCTTGATGGGAAAGGAAGCAAAAAGCAACATCAGATGAAGAAAGCCCGCCCCATCTTTTAGGCATATAAATCGCTCCCAGAGAGTTCCCAGTGCTATACTTGTCACTGACGGTTTCTTTCGATGCTGTCTTAAATGGAGCATGACACTCTGAGAGCCTTGAGCATTCTGGAGACTTTGCTTGATAAGCACCTTCTATCATAAATTAATCTGAAGGGGTTTCTGCTTCCAAAAAGTCATTGCCTTTTATTTCCTCTTTTCCTCCCCTCTCCCACCCCAGCTCCCAGAATTAAGCTGAAATGTTGGCGCACTTTCCCACTTACTTGCATTTGTAGACGTGTGAAGAAGCTTTGGATAAATAGAGTTGAGCTGTGTATTTGGAGCTGGAAGATCTAAGTTCAGATCCTTAATCTGAACAAATCAATAAGCCTCAGTAATTTTAACTAGAAAATGGAGACGCCTCTCACCCGAGTCAGCAGTGTTCTGTAATAAGACACACATAACCCCTTGGAAAAGTAAGAGTTAACACTTGCCCATGTAATGAAATAAGCGAAACAAGACCTGAACTAGAAGTCAATTTGCAGAAATTAAAGTTTGTGTCCAAATGAGATGAGCTAATAGAGTCCATCAACTCAAATAATTATAGAGGAAATATTTATAGAAGTAACTAGCATCTCTTTTTCAGCTTTCTCAACTTTCATGGCAACGTCCATTGACCAGGTGTGGGATGTCACACTCAAATGTCAGGAGTTTGCAAATGGGGAAAGGCCGTGCGAAATCAAGCAAGTCCAGCACTGGTATACAACCCTTTCTGCAAACTGCAGACTCTCAGTCTCATCAAACAAACCGTTCAGGTTAGGAATGCCAATTTTAGCAAATGACACTTTCTGTTTTCATAAGACTAGCAAAAGAGGCATGACTGTCATAAATTGTGGATTTAATTGCATTAATTTAGATGTTACCTTTTGTTGTAAATTCACCACATATTCCATTAAGAATAGAGACCATATTATCTAGTTCAACAATACTGTATATAAAACAGATACCCAACAAGGACCTACTGTATAGCACAGGGAACTATACTCAGTATTTTGTAATAACCTATAAGGGAAGAGAATCTGAAAAAAAATACATATAAATGTATAACTGAATCACTGTGCTGTATACCTGAAACTAACATAACATTGTAAATCAACTATACTTCAATTTAAAGAATAAAATAATAAGAAAGCAGTAGAATAAGAATTTCATAATTTCATTTCTTTATATCAACAAACATTAATTGATCACCTACTAAGTGCTGGATATCACCAAGTTCTGCAAATAAAGATTTGTATACTAAATGGTCCATGTCCTTAAAGAGCTGCTGGTAGAATAGAGGGAAACGTATATGTAAACAACTATAGTATTATGAGGTTTAAGTGCAAGGTATCTGGCAGCTCAGAGAGAGGGTCAGGGTGTGGAGAAAATGCCATGAAGAAAAGCTTTCCAAGTGGAATTCACTGATTCATTATTCAGTGTATTTTTAAAGTAGAGTAAAGCCTTTCCAGTAGCATTGAGAAGTGGGAAGAAAATCCATGAATGAAGGACTGCGTGGTGCTTTGAGGAGTTGAGTTCTTTGGGGCGCTCAAGCCACTAGAACTGGCATTTTGCTTGAATAAAACAAACCTAAATGTGAACCACTGTGTATATATTACTTATCAATATAAACACTCAGTGTTCCTGTGCTGCTCTGTTTTTCTTTAGTTCAAGCTGCCTTATCTCTGGCAAGGCTCTAGCAGGGCAGACTGTGAGCTTCGAGCACTTGCCCACAAGCTGTGCCCAGCTTTCCAGCTGTGATTGTGGCATCCAGCTCTCCTCAGGGATGGAGAATAACATTGCTTTTGCCACTGCCGCCTGAATGACACTTTGTCATTTTCCTTCAGAAGTTTCATTGCTCACTTGGTGAGGAGCAGTTATAAAGATGCCAGAGCCAAGGTTTTTCACTCTGAGTCCTAGCTCATGCCATTCCAATTCAAATTTCACTGAGCTTGAGCCCCTGCTATCAGGCTAGAGTAGGGGAATACTTAGATTCTTAAAATCACTACACAGATGTTACAATTGGGGAAAGTGGATAAAGGGTACATATAACCGATCTCTCCAGATTGTTTGTTACAACTGCATGTGAATCTAAATTATCTCAAAATTTGTAAAAAATAAAATAAATACACACCTGCATGATGTTTATAGGTAGTTGTGGACATTCACATGAATTTTTCATTCATTCAGTAGTTTAGTCAATTAACAAACATGAGTGATAACTTACTATTTTTTAGGTCCAGGAAAACTGAGATTCATTCAACCCTTTTCAAGAATCATGAAGTTGATATTATGGTTACTTCCATTACAAAGATGAATAAAATGAGTCTAAAGTCACATATCTAATAAGTTGTAGACTTCAGTTTGAAGAGTGTGTTTTATGTGTGTTTTTTAAGTTATGTGTTTGTTTGTTTCTCTGCATAACGCTGCTGTAGGGCAAGACACAGCCTAGCATTGAGTTCAACATCAGGCAAGGAAGGAAGGCAGCCTCATAAGTGATTCTACAGCAAGTGAGGCTACAAAATGGTCTGTAATTTAACTAAAGCAAGTACTCTGGGGAAGAGATTCATCCACAAACAAGGTAACAAAGGAGTTCATCTGTGCTGTGACAGGTCAGGTAGGAATTCCATGGACGTAGCCAGGATGAGCAGGAACGTTTATTTCAGATAGAACTGGGCCATATTTTTTTTCATATTTTGTGTACTATCTTTGTTTATTTTCCTTATTTGGGGCCTTGCTACTTATTAAAGAATGGTAGTGTGTGCAGTCCATCTCAGCATTGCTAAGTGTAAAAGAGAAAATGTATGAGGGCGTGACTGGGCTGGAAAAATGAGGAAGGAAGAGCGACCCCTGTAGGCCAGAACAGGGACAGCAAGAGTCAAAGTGTTAAACCACTCTCCTCAACCCAATCGCAGGAAGACAGCTGAGACCGGGGTCACATGCAGGGTTGCTGAGGCCTTGAAAATTCTCCTTCCATTCTAAATCTTGGCAATTTCAAGTGTGTTTTAAATAAAGATGGTTTCTTTCATCAACTGTGTGAAAATGCACAGGAAGGAATTCCTCTCTTATCCACTTTTCCCCAAGATGTCTGGATTGGTCATATCTCAACACGGATTGGGCCATATCTCCAAGAGGCAGGGGTCACTGTGTATTAAATGCTCCACTTATAGGTGTGTATGTGTGTGTTTCTTCTTCTACTCCCACTTCCTGAGTTTGAGCTGACAAGACCTAGTTCTAAAAAGATTCTAAAAAGAGAATGGTCAGTTTTGAGACTCCAATCTTTGTTTCAGTGTTTGATTGGCAAGCCTGGCTAACAATGAAATGTTCTTTGATATATTGATTATTTTTCCTGCCTTATGCTCCTGCTTTAATGAGCTTGCAGATACGATTGACTGTGGATTTGGGCCGGATCAAGGCTGCTTCTGCAATCTATGTCCCTAATCCCACTTTAATTTTAATAATCTTTTTTTCGATTATTAAAGATTATTTCATTTATCCAAACCGAACAAGAAGCTGGATAAACTTCTTATTTGGTTTGGATAAATGAAATCCCATTCACATTAAGGGATCACGAGGAAGTCACTCCCCTAAGATTCATGGGAATTCAAGATAGACAAGGTAAAGTGGGTGTGCGTGTATTTACAAATTCCAGATGCTTGTACTAAACTTTATATCTCCCATCGTTTTCTCTCAAAATAAACTCCAAGTGCCCTTTATCCACTCCCGAAAACAAAGCATCTGAATACAGCAGGCTGAGGGAACATTCCTTTGATAACATTGAGATGGACACCCTTTCTATGCTGGAAAAGAGAAAATGCCTTTCATTCAGATTCCATTATTTCCTGACTACAGTAAAAACCATCTTGTTTTTCTGGGCGAGCAATTTAATAACGCAGCCAATTCCGCACCCAAGATAGTGAGCTGGGTGTGTGGGTGTTCAGATGTTCCATACGCTTGTGCTAAACTCAGACGCAGCTAGATTCAATTGAAAGGGAATAGAGAAAGACGCCTGCCCCTGCAGTTCTTTCTTTGAGACACGGTCCCATTACATGCTGAACCTCACCAAGCAGGAAGTAATGGTGCATATCAAATATGATCAGTTTCACAACGCAGCTTCGAGAGGACCTATGAGGTTCCCAACTCTACCCACTTGAGCTAACAGCATCCCCTGTCCAATTCCTGTCAACAGCACTTGTGCAAACTCCTGCATTTTTCTGCAGTAATATGTCATCATTAACTATATGTCTCCTTTCCACTACTTCTTTTCCCTGCAATTCACCATCATTAATTTTTAGTACTCTTTCCTTGAAGACAGTTGGCTCCTATCCAAAGGTAATGAGGTTGAGATTCGCAAAGTTCGATAATTGTCAGGGGAAGAATATATATGTAATAAAATGCAAGTTTCTTTTCTTTCTTATGTCTCTCAGTCAGATGATCTGATGGTGGCCATTTCTGCGAACTTCATTTAAATTGAGACTTTTGGGGGTCGTAAGGAGAGGTTAGCTGGATCCCAATCAACAAGCAGTCATCTTTGACAAACGCCAGCAATATCGTAATAAAAATTAATGAATTTCATTAATTTTCACAGAATATATTCTACCTGTAAAGAGATTCAGTATTCGATTTAAATCAACACATATTTATCAAATTTCTGAAGTGTGACAAATACTGTGCTAGAATTTAAAAAATTAATAAATATAAGGTACCTTCTTTCCAAAGATGTCCAGTCATGCTGGGGAGATGAGTTATGCCAGTGATACAGTGGTTCTCAGTTCAGGAAATTCCTTAGGAGGTTATAGAATGAGTGTCTCCGGTATTTATAGTAAGATCCACGGAGATTATTTTCAGTGTGGTGCAATGCTTTAAATTTTAAGTACAGCAGCCTGTAGACTCTCATGGTTATTGAGCACTTGCTACACAGCACGCACATCTCAAGAAATGAATTTTTAGTTTTATTTCATTGTAATTAATTTAATTGAAATTTTAAAAAATCTGATATTCAGTTATTGGAAAACATTTCATTATGTTTGCAAAAACGTGGGTATGTGGATCTACTTTTGTAACTGCAATTTTTATGAAACCTCAGTAGAGATCACATATTCCCTAGGAAAATATAGCATCCGGATTGAAATGTGCTAAAAGGGTGAAGTACACACTCATGTCTAAGATTTAGTAAAACGACAAAGAATGTAAGCAACCTCATTAATAAATTTGTTATGTTGATTACATGCTGACATGATAACATTTTAGATATACTGGGTTACATGAATGTATTATTAAAATTAATTTACCTTTCTCTTTCACTTAAGAAAAACATAACTATTAGAAAAAAAACGTAATTACATATGTGGCTTGTATTGTATTTGTGTTGGACCGTGCTGCCCGAAATCAAAAAGTCACGCATCCCCTTCCTCACAGTAGATTTTGCCTAGACAGGCCCATCGTACCATTCCCCACACCTCATATTTCATAGCCCCTGGGGCACGGTGCCAGAGGCAAAGAGACGTGCAGTGACAGAACCTAAAACCTGACTGCAGGTGCTACAGACCTACACCTGAGAGGTGCATCACCTGCAATTACGATGTCACCTTAGCAGTAATACATACCAAACTCCTCATCTTTACGTATAAAGAGACTGAAACTCAGATATAGCAAATACCCTGTTTAAAATGATAGCGGGACTTCCCTGGCTGTCCAGTGGTTAGGACTCGGACTTCCACTGCAGGGGCCCCTGGTTCCATCCCTGGTCGGGGAACTAAGAACCCCAGCATGCTAAGATCCCGCATGCCATGCCACGTGGCCAAAAAAAAAAAAAAAGCAAAGGTTAATGACAATGTAAAGGCCAAGAGATTGATGTCATATACCACATTTTACAAAATAGATTAAAATTCCATGTCAAAATACTCTTTTTTTTTTTTTTTGGAAAAAAAAATTTGTATTTCTCTTGGGAAAATCCCTATACGCTGTTGGCACAGAGAGTTATTTTTATTTCTTATAGGCTTTGTGAAAATATATCGTCTTTATCAGAGTAGAAATTACTGATCAATTCACCTGCTTAGACAGAAACTAATGCACCTGTTTGGAAAGGCTTTATTGATTTTGCCCTAACAATGGTGGATGGGGAGAACATGGAACTGCCCCTGCCCTAGAATGCAAGGCAACACCGCCACCTAGTGGTTTCTTTATTAAGTTGTACACCGTCTGTCAGACTCTACACCCCGAGTGCACACAGCTTTGCAGCCCTGTCTTTGCCGATTATTTAGAGACCAGCGATGATGTTGCCATCTAGGAACATGCAGTCTCAACAAACCAATTAAAGAGTAGAACATTTACTCAAAACATTTACAGTTATGATATCACAGCTACGTTAAAAGAAAAATTTTAATTGAGAATTCATGTGTTTGGAAAAGTATCTCTGGTTAATCCAAGCAGACTTCCAGGAGGATGGAATCCTAGAAATGTGATTTTAAAAATGGAGGGCATGGAAGTATACAGCAATAGACTAGGTGTTTCCTCTGTGTCAGGTTAAAACCCTAGTTATTTCAGGATCAGGCACTTATCCTCTTATGCTATATTACAAATAAAATTGGCTTAACTAAAGGGATAAATAACTAGTATAAATTTAAAAAATAATGTGTAGATAGATGTTCAACTCATTCAGCATGACATCGCATGGAACTATAAGTGATTTATTATTTTTAGGTTCTAGGGTGGAAGGGGAAGAGACCTGCTAGGAAGCCCAGAGGGGTCTCTGGCCAGTCAGGTGCCACATGTAGAGTCTAGATATTTAATGGGAATATCCAAAGCTTCGTCAGATGTAGATATAAGAGCTCAAATCACAGACCTTCAGCATGTTAACTTTTAGATGAGTAGACTGAAAATTTCAATCTTTATGGTCACAGAGTTAGAACCCTAGAGTCCCAGAATTATAGGATGTCAGTATCTTAACGTCATTTAACTGTAAAGCTAGTGTTGGAAAGCTCTGGAAAACAGATAGTCCCTTTTCCTAGAGCCAGCTGCAGGGACAAAGTTGAGCAAATTATTTCCCCCAGAGACTTTCACATGTAAACAACTCATTCATTTTCTTAGGACGGTCTGTGTTTCTCCTGGACCAGGTCTCTGAAACATTCTCTAGCAGATGGGGAAATGAAGGCTGAAGGTTCTCTACGGATCACTTCAATAAGGGAAAGTCAGATGAGGGGAACAATTTGTTCCTTGGGTTTTGAGAACATAAGAAGATCCGTGCAGTGGGTGTAATTTTGTTTTAGTTGGGAAAGGAAGTGATAAAGATAAGGAGCCCTTTCAGAAAGGAGAGGGTTGGTACTCAGACTCACAGTAATAAGATCTACCTTTAAAGAAAGCTTTCTGGGTGTTAGGCTCTGCCCTGAACCTTCTCCTGTGATGATAACTCTCAACTCATTCTCTGCCTCCGGTGAAGAATTGAGGAAGGGCATTAGAGGAACGAAGTGAGCCTAGGCTCTGCTGCTGACCGTGTCCCAGACGTTTCACTCACAGTCTCATTTAATTCAGGACAACCTCAGAACTGAGATTTATCATCTCAATTTCTCAGACCAGAAAATGGAGGTGCAGAATAATTGAGTAAGTTGTCCGATATCAAAAAGCTAGCAAATGCAGATCCAGGATCTTAACCGAGATTTGTCTAACTCTCACACTTTCTCTTTCTAACATAGTAAGTGATATTTAATGACAGAAACTGCCTTTCGAATTTCCCCAATGCCATCTACTCTGTACTGCAACTTTGCATACAACAATGGATTTCATTCTATTTCCCCAACACAGCCACCTTAAAGTGGTCATTCTTTTTTTCTCATTTTACTGATGAGGTATATGAGGGCTGTAGCATCTGGGTAGGCTGCCCAAGGGGATGCATCATGGTCCAGCCCCGATTCAGTAACGATCCTTCTTACATCAGAACCCTGTGCTCTGGTCACTACAATCCTTCTGACAAATAAACCCTCCCCCAAAGCATTCTCTTCTGTTACTGACCTTTCATCTTGGTCCTTGTTAATTTCTCTCATTCCCTTCAAGTCTGACAGATTGATCAAAAAGAAAATACCATCAGGAATAATCCCCCTCTGATGTTAGTCTTGAAAGCCAAAAAATTGAATCAGAGAAAGATCTAATGTGGTCTACGCTGTGCAAAGCCTTTTCTTTTCTGGTTCCCTCTTTCCGTATTCATAGAGCCTTAGAGGAACCCCGGTGAGGTTATAGAAAACGCTGGCCTTATTTCCACTAAGAGTTGTTGGTTTTGTCATTTTCATCCAAACACCTTAATCATAAGTAATTGGATTTCCTTACTACAGAAGAACTGGCATTTTTATGATAATGAAGTTGAGTATAGGGATTCATTTGCCATTAAAGGTACTTTGCAAATATATTATGAAAATCTGGTTTAGGAGAGTATATTAAAGGATAAAGTGAGGGCTTAATTTTCAAGAAACGTACTTAAATGTCCAGAGAATACCAGCTCTTAAGTCATCCCTTCATAGTTTTTGAAAGGGGCCCTTGTTTCAAATTTCAGATTCATTTCACATTTTTTTTATGTCGGCCATGTGCCAGAAAAGCAGCAAGCTACTTGCAGAGACAACAAAAATCCCAGGAAACAAAAATTAAAACAAAAGAAAAACCTGGGATATGAAGGTTTTTTTGTCTATTTGTTTGTTTTTTAAGGAAAGAAAAGGACTCACCAGCTAAAAGGAAGAACATCAATACAGATACAAAGATGAAAACATACATAATGCAAGATCACTGGTTTTATTTAAATAATTTGCCAATGTCTGGTATTTTGAACAAAGACACAGATCTACCTGGTCATTGTGTAGTGGGGTGGGAGACCCATGGCAGAAACCCTGGCAAAATTATGATTTAGGGCCTGGATGGAATGATTTTAGGCCACTGATTTATTCATATGTTCACTTATAAGCTTGATGTTCATCTGAGTTAAGTATTGAAGGCTAGATAGAATTTGGGTGGAAATAATCAGGAGTATTCATTTATTAGTTTAAATGAGCCATTTTTTAGCACATATATCACTCTTAGAAATAACTAATCAAGTCTAAGTGCTCACTGAGAAATACAAGATATGTGGCACTTTGAAGGATTATAGGATGGTTTCACTTAGAAGCACGTGTGTGTATAAGCATACAGAAGTTATTGGGAGAATATAGATAAAAGTCTTAGTGATAGGAATTGTGAAGAGGAGATGTGGACGTGGTCAAAAAAGGAAAGAAAATAATATATATTTACATTTTAGTTTTTACACTTATGCCATCTATGTTTTAATTTATATTTTAATTTGGGGTTATTACAGATATTTAAATTTAGAAAACATCTTAAACATATATAGTCTAATTATACATATATATAAATTTTGTTTCTATGTTACCACCCTATCCTTGATTATGTGATAGTATTTACCAGCAAAGTCAAATTGGACTGGAGTTGTCTTTTTTAGGAAGGTTTTGCTAACAAATTCAACTTTTTCAATAAGTCTTCAAGTTTTTTTTTCTTCTTATGTCAAATTTGGTAAGTTATATTTTTCAAGAAATTTGTCCCTATGACCTCAGTTGCCAAATGTGATGATATACAGTTGCTGATGTATTGTCTTATTCTTTTACTGTTCGTAAAACTTGCAGTAATGCCCTCTTTCTCACTTTTAACATTGATGATTTCTTTCTTTTTGTGATCAGTTTAGTTTGGCCATTTTCTTGATATTATTTACCTTTATTTCCTCTTTTTTTAATATTTCCTTGATTTAAAATAAAATTTATTATTTATTTTCTTCTACTTCAGGTTTTTTTTTTTTCTTTTACTAGAATGGATCCTTAGGGCATTGATCTTATATTCTTATTATTTTCTAACCTAAGCCTTTTAAAGCTCTAAGTTTCCCTCATTTTAGCTGTATTGTTCTTCAGTTTAAAGTATTTTCTAATTTCTCTGGAGATTTTATTTTCCATCAATAAATTATTTAGAAATGTGTTGCTTCTTTTCCAGATATTTGGGCATTTTCTAGCTATCTTATTATTGATTTCTAAATTAAATCACTTTTTATCAGAGAGTATATTTTTGTATGATTTTAGAAAACGTTGGTATTTGTCTTATTGTCCATCATGGCGACTATCTTGGCAGATGTATCTGTTCACATTAAAAGAGTGTGTATTCTACATCGGTTGGGTGTAGTGATCCATAAATTTCAATTAAATCAAGGCATTTGTTGGGTTTGCTTACGTTTTACATGTCACTACTGATTTTTTTAAATTGTTGTTACATCAATTAGTGGTAATAAAATCAGCTATCAATAATTGGGGAATCTTCTCTTTCTCCCTTTAATTTCGTCAATTTTGCTTTGTATAACTTGAGGTTTTTTTGGCATGGACAGTTATAATGGTTATGAATTCCTGCTTATGTATCCCTTTTATCCTTACGCTATAGCCCTCTTTATCTCTGCAGAACACTTTCTCAATGTCCATGTTATCTGATATCAACATAACCAGCCACGCTTACTGTTCAGGCTCCATCATTTGTCATCCATTTTCTTTCAAACTACCTGTGTCCTTGTAATCAAAATACCCCTTGTAGGTAAATTACATTAGGGTCTTGTTTGTTTGTTTCTTTTCCACTTTGTCTACCTCTGCTTTTATTTAGAATATTTAGACAATTAAAATACAATGTAATTATCGATATGGTTGGATTTTAGCCTTTCATTTTATTATTTGTTTTCACTTTGCTCTGTGTTTTTTATTCATTTTTCCCCACTGTCTTCCTTCTATTAGATAATTTGAATCATGTTTTGTATTCCATTTTAATTTTTCTATGGGCATTTTGGTTATTTCTGTATTTTTTATTGGTTGCTCTAGGGATTATGCCATGTGTATTCAATCATTTGCAGTCTAATTAGAAATAGTATTGTACCATTTCACTTAAAGTTGAAATTTTGAAATGAAATGGGTCTTTTTATCTCCCTCACAAACATTTATATTTGTATTATACTTGTCTACGTGTTATATCTATAATATATGCCTTGAGAACATCACTAGAAATGTTATAATATTTTGTTTTAAGGTGCATATATATTTTAAAGAACATAAATGGGAATATATAGTCGTTCATATTTACCCAGATGTTGACCATTTCTCTTGTTCTTCTTTCATTCTCAGAGATGCATGTTATCCTCTGGTTATCTCCCTTCAGCTTGAAGAATTTTCAGAATTTCTTTTTGAAAAGATCTATAGGTGATACATTCTTCTTCAGTGTTCCTTTATCTGAGACTGTCTTTTTTTTTTTTTTTTTCATTCTGGAAGAATATTTTTGCTTGAACTGATATAGAATTCTGGTGTGACATTGCTTTCTCTGAATAATTGAATTTTTTTTTCACTGTCTGTACATCTGTTAATCCCTTTACTTCATGGAGCATGGTTATAATAGCTGGTTTACAGTCTTTTTTTAAAAATATAATTCTAATATCTTAGTCCTATTGGGGTTGGCATCTATTGATTGGTTTTCACTTGAGAATTGTTTTTCTTTCTTTGTTTATTAAGTAAACTTGAATTTAATGCGAGCTCTATAAATGCTGTGTCATGTGCATCCTGGGTACTGTCATAATCCTATGGAAAATGTGGACGTTTTGGTTTTAGCAGGCAATCAATCCTGATACGTTCAAGCAACAAATGCTGTCACATCTTCTGTCTGTGGTAGCTCAAATCTCAGTTCAAGCCTCCAAACTTTATTCTGCTGGTGTGAGTCTTGTTTATACACATGTAGAACGGGGAATGAGCTGTTGAGTTCAGTTCAGTTTTTATATCTGTTTGTTTGGTTCTCTAAGCCTGTGGTACATTGGTTTGTATCTCTTCACTACACACTACATGCATGTGTAGTTCTGGGCTGAGTTTGGGATCGAGCAGTGGTTCCAATGTCAGTTCAGCTCCACAGACCTTTGTTATACATGTATGAGTCTATCACACACATGCAGAACTCAGAGATGAAGCTGAGGGTTTTGCAGGCTCAATCCTAGATTTAAGGGATCCATTCCCAAGTAATCAATACTGTAATCAGAAATTATCTACACGTGCTCCAGTCGCCAGGGTCCAGTTTTCCTCTCTCCTCTGGTTGAGAAATACATGGTTTCACTTTTAGTTTTAGCCAACATCACTGTGCCACCTTTCCTCAACTGGGGCTGACTTCTGGGACAAACAAACAAAGAATTAAAGATTCTCACTCCTGGGAGGTCACTTCTCCATGTTTTGACTCATCTTCAAAATCCACTTGTTTTTGCTTACTTTGCAGAGTTCTTCACATACTTTCTCTTTCTTTTGTTTGTTGTTTCTTTTTATTGTTAGTCCAAAGAACTACTTCTGGAGCTTACGTTGCAATTCTGCATTTATCAATGCAACCATATATCTTTGTATAGATTTATCCATATTCAATTTCAACGCAACAGTCATTTATCCAATAATTATTATGTAAAATTACTGTGTCAGCTGTTGCTGATACACATGCAGATGTCTGCAAACCTCAAGAAGCAGGCACTTCTCCCTGCCCTGGAACGGCCATGAGACTTTATGGAAATTGCTATGAGAAACGAAATGTATGTAGGGCGTTGCAGCCACTCAGATGCCAAGTTGCGTAATGCTGCCAAGAGGCCCAGCAAAAGCTCCAGAAGGAGGGATGTGTTCCTTTGAGTTCTAGCAGCAAGAGAGGGGAGTTGTTCGATGAAGCAGAAAATTCTGAGAAAAGTTAAAGTAGCCTGCAAGGTGGAACGAGAAGGAGTGTATCCATGTGGTTACAAAATTAACTAGGTGGGGTAGGAAGTGGCTGGAGAGAAAACAGAAGCCAGATTATGTCTGAAAGGGGTTTGAAATCTCTTTTATGGACAAAGGTGAGTGACACTATGTTCTTGAAGAGTTAAAGGAATAGACCTTTGGAAACAAAACATAGAAATGCATTTTTAAAAATTTCCTAGCAAAGTAAACTTTTCAGAGAGTCCTTCAGGAAATGTGTACCAGCTTCCTACGATGTGCCAGGTGCTAAGTTGGCTCTTCATAAACACACTGTGGTTGATATACTGACACCCTTGATGTATGAAGTAGGCAAGGAAAATGCTGAATTCATAAAGCAGGGATTCTAGTGTGTATTATAATAATATGCTTTTGAATGATCCCATTTGTTGATATTACAGGTTTCTGAAAACAAGCTCTGGCTTAATCTTACTTCCTGCTTTGAAATTCAAACTTACTTGTGAAGGAAAAAAAATAATATTTCCCCAAGAATATCAGTGTGTTCAAAGAAGGTCTGAGTATTTAGTATGATGTACACAATTAGTCCTGGGACAGAATTTTAACCTGAGTGCTTTCCACAAATTTAATGGCAGTCCGCCTCTCCTCTGGACATTAGGCTCCATCCCATCCTTGGCCACGGCGTGTGTGTGTGTGTGTGTGTGTGTGTGTGTGTGTGTGTGTGTGTGTGTGTGTGTGTGTGTGTGCGTGCATTCATACTTGTACTTGAGTGCAATTTCTAAAAACTGGCAGTAAGATACAAGGGACTTAAGACAGTTCATTTTGTCCAGTTCTGTTATTAAAATGGATTTTAGAGTCTGCTGAAAGCAATTTTGGGACTAATTAAAATTTTAATAAATAACCTTAATATATTAAAAGTCCAATTATAAGAGTGTGATGTTATTAAATTAGGGAAAGTACACTACACAGGGAACCTTTAATAAATTATGTATGAGCCTTTCCAAATTGCTTCCCTCAGTTTGGACAGTGCCAGAGATTAAAGAGTACAGTGTAATTTAGTTTGTGGTTTGAGGGCATAAAGGGAAAGAGAACAGACATCACTTGCATTAGTTCCAGTTTATTTTGGTATTAATGTCTTACTTTGTAATTGTGTTTGAAAACATGTATATATTTACTTACTTTCTTACTTACTCATTTCCTATTAGTCTTATTCCTCATACAATGCTTTGGAAAGAAAACCAACTTCAACAGAAGTTAAAAGGAAAACTTTTTTTTTTTTTTTGGAAAGTGAATGTGTTTCCCCACCAATTTTATTCATCTCTCAAGACCCTTGACAGGACATTTTGTCACTCATACACTTATTTAAAAACCACCTATTTCAAGCTTTAACATGGCAGGCACAATGCTAGTTGTTAGGGCATACTTGCATATAATTATATATGGGAAGAGATGGATGTTTAAAAGAGTTGAAATAAAACACAATAAGGTGAATGTCTTATTAGGGATGCTTAGTTACTTGATGGTTCTTTACTGAGCATGGAGCAAAGCATCAGGGCTGTGGGATATAAGTTCCCTCTGCTATGTGAGAGCGCAGAGGGGGTGGAAGGAACCGGGTAGCATCTAAACTATGTCAACTCAGAGCTGGGAGCACAGAGATGCTGATTAAACACTTTGGTGTTTCTTCAACTTGATGCAGCGGCAATTTAAGATGTAAGCATCAACCCGATTTTTCAGCTCGTCTGCATTCCCATCTATGCGTTCATGCGCTGCTGAATCGCGATCGCGCTCACTCACGTGCGGCGCTGAGCCATGCGTGAGCCCCGTGTTCTAATTTACCAGGTACTAGTACTTCTCTGTCAGCAGTATCAGCTGCTGCTCTGGGGTGGGTCCCAGATGTGTCCTCATCCTCTCTTAAGTTACAGTGAAGGCAGTCTGAGGATTCAGGCTGTGATAAGCAGTTTTCTCAAGGCTAAGTTTTGAAGATACCATGGCTGGCCCTTCACGGTGAATGGCGTTGGTATTGAAAGCAGGGAGAAGGAAAACCTTGCTTGGTACAGATTTGCACATGTAAAGGTTCCACACTGTCAGATTCCAGGGAAATAAATAAACTCCTCATTCATCCCCCTGTCTGTTGCACCTGATACAATCAGTGAACACTTTTAGGCACTGGATAAATATTAGTAAAAAGAAAAGAGAGGGCTTCCCTGGTGGCGCGGTGGTTGAGAGCCCGCCCGCCGATGCGGGGGACACGGGTTCACGCCCCGGTCCGGGAGGATCCCACGTGCCGCGGAGCGGCTGGGCCCGTGAGCCGTGGCCGCCGCGCCTGCGCGTCCGGAGCCTGCGCTCCGCAGAGGGACAGAAGATCCTCTCTTAGGTAGGAGCAATTTGGGGGCATAGAAGAAGTAGACAGGTAACTTCTCCACAGCGGAAAGACCACAGGGCAGCGCAGGTTAGTGGTCTGGGAAACTAGTGTGACGATAACGCTCAGTGCCGACCGCCGCCAAAAAAAGCATTTATTTTTGCCTCTCATTGAAGCTGCCTTTTGTTGACTGTGTCTCTAGGCTGTGAATTGGGTCCAGGTATGCCCTCTTTGTCTTCTTCTTCTGGAACGAAAGGCAAAATGTTGCATGATCATTTTAGGCAAGGACAGAGGGGCAAAAAGCTCATTGTCACCACACAAGCCCATTTTAAGCCTCAGTTTGCCTTAATGATGTCTGCAATAACCGCTGGCCAAGTGAGCCAGTGGCCAAGCCCAAAACCAAAGGGTAAGGAAAATATTTTCCACCAACCACCAGCACATGGCAGGGTGTGGATATATAATTGTTCTATGTTACAGGAGAGTAAAGAACCATGACGGTATTTATTGATAATTTACAAACAAAATATCTGAAAGGGAAGTTTATCTGGAAATAGGTTAAGTTAGTAAAAAGAATCAGAGTTGTTTTTTTTTAATCTTAAGAGCATTTTCTAGGTTTATTATTTTAGCCCTTAGCAATAGTTACACAAGGTAATTATGTCCTTGCTTTAAAGATGTGTACTCCCCTTCTTTTGAAATTAGATTTAGACTTCAATAATTACCTTAATAGTTCACCTACAGATGCCCAAACCAGAATATTCACACATCCCTATGATTTGATGGTGAAGCTTGGCTTCACCCTTTTTTATCTTTGTTTCCTCAGGAAATTTATTTAACCCTTTGCCTCATTTAAACAAAAATATATAATATTTTTAATATCATCTAATATTTTTTAGCATTTAAAGCACCTGAACTATTTAAAGCACCTAAACTACTAAGCACTGGCTTAATCATCAATTCCTCAAACCTAGAGCTGGGAGGAAAAGCTATATTTGACTCCAGAATTCAGGCTTCTAACCAGGATGCCATATTACTTTATGCACGTGAAGTCTCCATTTTCGACAGGGCCATCTGATTCCTGTAACGGAAATACTCACCAGTGTATTAAATCTCAGTGTTTTAATACAAAGCTTGTTTTAAAATTCCTGTGGAGGCCGGTGGTGCACTCCTCTACAGCCAGGAGCTCAACGGTTATGTGGCGTGACTCTCAAGTTACCTTGACCTACATATTTTACTGAATATTTTACCCCATTTCAAGGGAAAGTCCTGTATCGCACCGAGGAACTGGTAAGTGCAGGCCACCCTTGTGCTCAGGAAGGAAGGCCAAGCTCAGATATTGATAAATGTCAGCCTCGGCGCCCCACCCCCCCAAACTCTCCAATTCTAAACTTCTATGTCACCTTTGACTCTTCTTTTGTCAGAGCCAAGGTTGTGTGTTCAACCAAATTATTTTATTTTTGTCCTCAACAAACAGGAGGGTGGCATCTCCCAGACTTCTTACATTCTCATAGGATTTTGAAGGGTTTGGAAAGATTGGAAAAGCATGAAATGACATGGCATGTGATACAGACTCAACACCAGTTATCTGTTCCTAGAGATAGAATCAACCTAAGCTTTCTGTTTCCAGAATGTTCCTAATGTTCCATCTCCATCGTATTTCCCAAAGAGCTGTTTAAGGGACTTCCTACTTGAGGGTATCTGATGTATTGACGACAGATTGACATGCCAAGCAAATACTGATCACACCACTGTTTAGGTCACATATTCTCATGGTTTGCTATTGCCTAGAATAACTGTAACATTTTCAGACTCTAGTCTTTGCCCTCTATGGTCTTACCTGACCAACCACTCTTTGTCTTACTTTGTTCCTTTCCATGCACGTTACACTCTACTCAAACCCATCTCTGATATCAAATCGTTCCTTCTACAGGCTCCATGCTCCTTTCCTCTCTGTTCTCATTTTCTTCACTAGAAAACCCCCTCCCCAGTTTTCTCTTCAAACACCTTTATATTGTTTTTTGAGTTCTGTCTAAATAACCATCTCTTCCATGAAGCTGTTTTTAATCCTACTCCCACAAGAGGAAAACGCGATCTGTCCTTCCTCAGAAGGACGACAGCAATGTATCTGTGTCTTTTTATGGCTGGTTGAACCCAAGTGTTACCATCAAGAAGCTGTGTGGTTTAAACTTTATTCCCTCACATGGCTGACATCGGTGTCCCCAACTACAAAACGGGGACATAAGCATCAACACTGTGGGACTGGAGAGAGCATTAAGTGAAATCATTTATAAATACCCTCACACAGTGAAGACACCCAACCACCATCAGTCCCATCCCATCCTACCACTTTCCTGGGCAAAACGATCCCTACGGATAGGCATATGTCTGAATCTTTAAGAGGCACAGAACATATTAGCTCTCAAAAATGTTATATTAAGGAATATAATTAAAATGTCTCCACTAAGGTATATTTTGAACTGTGGTTCAAACTATTAGTCTTTTACAGCGTGTCTCAGGCAGACGGCCCTTTTTTCTCCCGAGCACCCCTGAGAGTTTGTTGCAAAGTCACATTCTTATCACAGTTCTGACAGCTGCTCTGATTTGACAATAAAGCCCTGATGAAGCTCATTGTTTTTTGTGTCATTTTTTTCTCCTCATCATTCTTTTTTATATACCCAGGTGTTTGGAGAGAGAGCAACCCACTAAGTTTACATGTACGCATGCATGTCTGTATACAGATTCGTATATCTGTATGCATTTTGTAGACTTTTCTCCGCTTTATTGACGTAGGTGGCATGCCGTAATGGTGATGTCATAGGGGCTCAAGAGACAACACGTGTTTGCTGGCTGCTGCTTCTGTGCTGTAACCCTTCCCACTTCCCACTGCAACATACATGCACCATGTAAACCAGCAGCCATCTCCCCTCCTGTGCATGGGCATTTGTGTCTGTAATGGTGTGACAGCAGAGATTTCAGAGCGTGGAGGATCCAGAAGCAGAAAGGAAGGCGTACGGGACAGCATGGCCTCAGTTTTTTGCCACTTCTTGGCGACCTGAGTAGCACAGGCCAGACAATGACAGTCAGAAGTTACTGCAAATAGTCAGGAGAGATTTCCAGAATATCTGGGCAGTTGCCACTTAGTGTCAGGGCCCAGGGAGTCAAATGAGGCATTGTGAAAAGGAGAAAGTGGTTCTCCGTCCGTCAGTAGGGAATGCAGACAGGGTCGGAATCCCCAGAAAGGGCAGCTGGGAGCAGGCAGGAGCTGCGGGTAGGTCAGTGGGAGTGGTCTGTCCAGAGGGCGGGCCACGATGAGCTCCTTGTCTGCAGAAAATGTAGAAAAAATCATAACGCGGCTGACCAAGCGTGAGTCTGCCTGTTAGTTTCACCATGACCAGAAATTCTAAACGACCTCAGCCATGAGATACCCTTCACTGAAAACAAACAAACAAAACAAAACAAAACAAAACACAACTTTTTTGGTCCAAGTTTTAAAAACTGCCTCAGTTACTGTTGCGTTCAGTGTACACACAGGCACACACATAACATGTGTACACACACATATACTTGCTTCAAATTAGCACATTCTTATTACTCATCTTTAAGTAAACATTGCATTCCATATGCAGGTCAATTCTTAGACTTCTCAGTTATAGAATCAGACCCTGACACACCCATGGACCCAGCTACACAGGATTGTTTCAAGAGTAACTCGGAAAGTTCGAAATCATGGAGCTTGCTTTGAGTGGTCTGTGTTTCCACATTAAAACAGAAGCTTCAAGGTGAGCAACGATGGCCCAGAGATTGCAAAGACAGAGACGAATACATGAGTTAGAGTGCGGTTCTGTCCTGCTATGTGCCCATTTGTGGTTTGTGTTTAAAGTTTAAAACAGGGAAGCAATGTATGGGTTGGGAGGTGTGGGATTCCTGTTTGACAAGTGCACACTTCGGTGAAGTATTTTATCTAATTTAGTCATTGTAAAGTTGAATGTGGGTCTTCTTTTTAATTGTTTTAGAACCAGAGAACAATACAGAAAATAACAATCATTACTAATTATGACTGTGTCACAAAGAGCAGGGAGTGGCAAAGGTAATCAGAACCCCATGGCCGACTTCATTGGCTCAAGTCATAGCCCTGTCTTCATGGGCCAGAAGCTCTGAGTCTTGTCCAAAAACTTATGAGTGGGAAACAGGGGGAATGGGAATCAGGGCAGGAAAGGAGAAGTGAGGTGACTGCTGGGGGGTGAGAGCAGGTGGCAGCCTGACTTGTAGAACTCATGACCCTTTGGGGGTCCCCCAAAATAACTGGGAACACTCTCAGAGGAGACTGAAGGTCTGATCCTCCAGGGATGTGTGGATATTGAGTTGTGGGCCGCCGTAGGCTTGGAACCAGAAACATAGAAACATCCCATCTAGAAATACAGTAACTGCCAAGTGTTGGGATTATCTCCTTTCGTGTGTCCACACGTACATGACCTCATCAGCAGGAACCACAGGTTGATCAGGCTCAGGGCCCTTCCTGTTCCTGTTACCAAGCATGGCCTCAAAACTGTTTATTTTACCAAACATAGTTAACATTTACTGGGGAATGCACTAGTCTAAGTGGGCATATGCTCCTAACTTTAAAAACGAAGAAACTGAAACACAGAGAATTTGAATCACATGCCGCAAGGTTATTCATGTAGGAAGTGACTGTCCTAAGATTCTAGCTGAGGTAGTTCCACTGGAGAATCTGTTCCCTTAACCGAGTCATCGTCTTCACCACCATAACTGTGCCACTTTCATGAGTGAAGTGATGCTTATAAGTTCTAGGCATTTTATTGATCAAATCAAGTCACATGATTGTGTTTAACTTCAGTCGGCTTGGGAAAGAGTAGTCCTACCATCTGCCTTGTGAGCAGCCCTGATTTCCACAATAATCACCTTGCCTTCCACAAGCATGATTCACTGCTATAAACCAATTTTAAGGAGGGGGAGTGATGCATGACCCAATATTTAACGTATTTTTGTTAAACTCTGTCAACCACCGAAATTCGCAGGAAAAAGGAAAATTAGAGAAACATACTTCAGTATATACAATAAACATTCGAGTTCTTTCTTTGTTATTGGTCCCAGTGTCATGAACTATGGTTTTCATAGTCCATTTAATATTCTAGGAATTATGATAATACTTTAAAAGTATATAATGTTTTTACCTGCTCCCCCAATTTTCAGATTTCTGCTCTTTGATACCAATATTATACGTCTCATAACACATCTTACTGGTAGTCAGGATTGCATATACAAAGCCCAGGCTACTTAGTAAATCAGATGTGATCTCTGTACTCTCCTTAATTAAGTTTTGTATTCCTTGCTCTATTAAAGCTTCATCAATCCATGGCTTCTTAAGCTGGAGAAGCCGCTGACGCTGCGTTACCGAGGGAAGAAAGTGCTACTGATGGAATAAAGATGGGGGTGCTAGGAGAGGAAGATTCTGAGTCAGAATTAGAGATTCAATGATCCAATCACATTAACACACCTCTGAAGACAGAAAAGTTTTCATTTTAGCAAGTGGGTGAGAAGATCATTTTGTAAAAAGCAGGAAGATGTGGGCAAGGTACTTGACACTTAGCACTTTCTGCATCTGTTCCTCTAAGATCCTCCCCTTCCTTCCTTCCTTCCTTCCTTCCTTCCTTCCTTCCTTCCTTCCTTCCATTTTTCATTCCCTTCTTTATCTTGACTAATACATTAAACATATCCTAAGTGCCAGATTCTGTTTTAGAGGCTGAGAATCAGCAATGTACATAACAAAGGACTTGCCCTCTTGGAGATGTTCATATATATATGAACCACCTTTTAATATATATATACGTATATATGGCAGCAAATAAATATATGTTATGTTCTCAATGATATTAATTGTGAGGAAAAAATAAAGCAGGCTAGGAGGATAAGGATGATGGAGATAGGACTTGCTCTTGTAGAATGTGAATAGTGTGCGTTTAGGGAAGGATGTTCTATGGAGATGAGAGATGAACAGACACACAAATGAAGTAATAAAGCCACAATCAATCGTATGGATATTCTGGGGGAGAATGCTTCAGGCACAGAAAATATCAAGGCGTGAGGTGGGAGTGGGACTCCTGTGTTCAAAGAAGACTCAAAAATCAAGGTTATCTCCAGCCAGAGAAGCAAGGAAGCCTTAAGAATAAACGTAGGAGAGGTGACAGGCTGTTGTGCCTGGCGACGTGGTAGATCACGTCGGGAACTTGGTGGTGCGTTCCAAATGTGATGAGAACACTTTTGAGAACGGAAGCACACTATGATTTTCATTTTAAAAAGACAAATCTAAATGCTGAATTGACAACGTTCACAAAGATAGAATCAGACAATTCTTGAAAACATTAGACATGTGGTGGGTACACGCTGGACATTTAATGAAAGAAATAATTAGACGAATGACTTATTCCTTTCTCTGATATTTGTCACTAACAGTGTGAAAGAAGACAATATGGGGATCTGATGTATATTTACCGTATGAGTGCCTGGCTGAGTATCCAATGTTTGTCATTGTTTGCCTGCCTGCACCTAAACATCACTTTATATTAGCTTGAGATCCTCCATTTGAGAGCAGCCATCCAGAGGGAGGGTGGACATGTGACTTAGGATGGCTGATCAGAAGCTCTTTCCCAGCTCTTTGAATCAGTTGCTACGTTGTTGGATGCAACTAGCTCAGACGGACCCAAGGAGGTGACCTCCACTGGAGTTCCAAGAACCTAGACTCCAAGGAGAAGCTTGCTGGGGTCTCCAGTTTCCAGTCTATCTCGTGAGTTTCCTGGAGCCATTTAAATCTATTAAAGCCACGTTGCTTGAGATGTTGTAGTGCCATGACCTGTTGTAGTGCCTGTTACTGCCATGATCATTTCACTTCCTCTCCATTTCACCGGACCCTTGCATTCATCCCTCAGCTTCTGCATGACTGATATTAAGTGATCACACCTGGAACTTTCTAAGGAATGCCTTGGACACTGGAGCCATATTGCCAACTGGTAGAAAGCTCTGAAAGTACCTAAGAGTCGAGTTTTACACCTCCCACTACCTTGACCCCTACAGACAGAGCCTACCCTTAATGGCTAACTGGTTTGATGCAAAAGTACAGGAGACTTTGCCCTGAGGAAAGACCAACTCTGAGACCTCCTGCACGCTCCGGAGCTCCCCGCAGGATCTAGCTCAGTCTGGGACTTCTGAAATTGCAGACTGGCTTGGCTCTTCCCATTCCCTTACATGCCTTGATCACCCCCTTACTATTTTCTTCTGGTCAGATTTAGAAAACCAAAAATATAAGTCACCCACTTAAATATGAATTTCAATTAAACAACAGTTTTTTGTTCATTCATTTGTTTATCTTGGTTTGCCTTTAATATAAGTATACCTGATGTGATGAGACACAGTTATACTAGTAACTTATTTGTTGCTTATTGCAAATTCAAACTTAACCAGATGTCCTGTAGTTTATCTGGCAACTCTCCCTGGAAACCCTCCCTTGGAAAATGACCTGCATCCATATTCTTTACTGAGAATCTGCTTCTGGGAAATGCTCTTCTAAAACAGACAGCTGAAGTCAGTTTCTGTTGTTTACAGCCAGTGAGCCTGGGTGAGGCAGATCTGTTCTGATTCCAGAGTTGTCCAATCAGGAGAATATCTAACCCTACAGTCCTATAACGACCGACCATGAAAGTGGACTCTGTGTTGGATTTTATTTGTTGGTCTCTCCAGATCCATTTTCTACCCTTCTCCACCCTTGTCTATGCTCCCAGGGGCATCCTCTGACCTGTCTTGCCATATGACCTCTGGGTGGGTAAGAACCGTGGGAAGCCCACAGGAAATCTGAGTATGGCAGGAGGTAGAGGCCCCCAGGTTCATGTTTCTGGTTCTTTCCCAGCCAGGCCAAGGTTCTGAGTGGCCATAGAGCCCCGATAAAGGTCCCAGCTCCCTCCAGGGTACCTCTTTTCACAACTCCTGTTCTCTCCAGGTTTTGGTGACCACTGAACGCCTTTGAACGTTCAAGCCCAGGGATGACAGGATGCTCCGTCATCCCCTGTTCTTCTCCCTTAACCTTGCTCACACTTGTATAAAGGTCCCTCCATGAATCACTCTTTGGTCCACGCTTTTCCGTGTGTCCTACTGGGACCTCAAATAATACAAATGTATGTATTAAAAACAAACAAACCTACCTACAGAAGTATTATGGACTAGTCTCATTTTATTACAATTAAATTAACTTAACAATAATATTAGGGATATTAATTTGCATATTATTTTGAATTTAATCAAATATCCTCTTTTTCTCTAGAGTATTAATAGTACTAATGTGGACTCAGTCAGGTGCTGGGAGCCTGAAATATCAGATTTACTTAGCAATTAGAGGAGTTATTTAGAATGTTTCGTTACGTTGATCAGAAAATGGACTTTGAAAAAAAGAAAAAGAAAGAAAAGGGACTTTGCAGCCTATGAACATGTGTTTGTGTCCTGTACCTAATTTGATATAAACCCTTAATTACTTCACCTTTATGGATTTCAGTTTGACATCTGTAAAAAGAGAACAATTAATTTAATTAACCTTACACTGTAGGTTAACTATGAAGAAGAAACTAAGAACACATGTAAAGTTCCTAGCACAATATATTATTAATGACATAGATTTGATAACTGATGGCCGTTGTACCCATTTATTGTGTTATCATTGGATTTAACCTGTAGGTTTCCTCATTTCTGTGATAGTGATACTTTGCAAGGTTTTTGTGAGAATGATAGGAAATCTATATGCAATGTATTACCCCATAAATGGCAGGCACAATTATCACGAGGTACAATTATCTCTCGAAGAGATGCAAAGACAGCCCAGGTACAAGAAAATGGTTTCCAGCCCTTCTCCAGGTATGTCACAAATTGCAAAGGAGACCACAACAAAAATGATATTCTCATGGGAGATTTAAAAAGATTAAATAATTCTAAGTATAGAAAGTTTTGTGGCCGATCACCAGTAACTGATCTTAATCTTCCTGACTGCTAAGAAGACTCTCGTTCCCTTTCCCCATTGGATATTAACTACAATATCTTTAGATCCTAATAGGAATAAGCCTGAGAATATTCTGAGGCCAGTTCCTGCCAGAAACACACATGTCGTCTTCCTATAAATATGCTCCCCGGTAACCAGTGTAACCTGAGGCAGCTGGGGGGAGGCAGGGGCAGCAGAAATTCCTAAGTCTAGAGGCAAGGATGCACGGTCCCTTCTCAATGCCGTGATACAATTACATCAATGACAAATATATTTGGGGGTTAGTATCCAGGACAAGGGATATATTTAACCTGTTTTACTCCTCAATGCTCAGACCATTTCTCTATTGTGTGAAATCTTTCATAATAAAGATTAAGAGAGAAATAGAGTTGGGAATTCCCTGGGGGTCCAGTGGTTAGGACTCTGCACTTTCACTGCTGAGGGCATGGGTTCAAATCCCTGGTTGGGGAACTAAGACCCTACAAGCCATGCAGCGCGGCCCTCCAAAAAAAAATAAAAGAGAGAGAGAGAGAAATAAAATCTTCGAGTATTCCTCCTTCTTGCATAATATGCTCCCTTGGCTCTGTTGCCTTAAAAACGATGTCCAGACTCATTTTCCTGACAAACATGGGATGTTCTTCACGTAGGTCTCATCTTTACCTCTCCCGCATCTTTTCTGATCCATAACCAACCCAACTTGTTATTATTAATCTCTGACCTGGAGAGGCAGCTCAAGTACACAAACAGTGACCAGATCTACCTTTGCATTTCCCTCATTTCACCTCCATGGAACAGATGATTTTTTTTAACAGATTTATAGAGAGTCTTATTTTTTCTTTTGTTCAGTTTTCCATGGCTCATTCCCCCACCAAATAGTAAAGCTTCTGTATTCAGTTCCAGTCTATGAGCCTAGATGAAATAAATTAAGGAATCTGGCTCTTATATCAGGCCAGCGATTTTCCATGATCATTGCAAACAGCATGCTAGAAAGTATGACCATTCTGTCTTCTCTGTGCTGCATCCTTTAAAAATTATTGTGCACCAGTTGAAGGACACGGGAGGCGTAATCTCAGCATTTCATCTGCTATGAAATATAGTGAAGTCGGTAGGGAAGTATTTTTCTAAGTTTTCAATCAGTGAACAAAATGAATCCTGGAGGCTCACTGGTGGTCAGCCTAGTTCATCAGGATGTAATCTTCAGAGTGATTTGGGTGTCAAATGCTTAACCCAGGAAGGAAAAAAAGATACTCGTTCCCTCTGAGTGTGTTTTTTTCACACGCAGTAAGAAACTTCTGATGGCAGCTCCAAACTGGTTAAGGAGTCTGAGGTCATGCCTGCCCATCGTCTCGGCTCTTTCAGGCATAGACACACCCAAAAGCTGGCAGAGATGTACAAATTAAGGAAAAGATGAGATAGGAAAAGGGAATCACTAAGAAAATTCAAATGGCAAGGTATTTGTTTTTTTGTAGACAAAATACTTCCTTGTAAGTAGGTGTGAACTAGAACGGCTGAGAAAGCAAGATCGGGGCTCGGTGGAGGAGAATGTGTCATTTCCAGAACCAGACAAGTGCTATCTCCAAGCAGAGAGACCTCTGATGTGCAGTCTTTGGTGGATGGCATGGCATATACTGCTCTAGGAGGATGCTAGTGTTCTTTTATTTCAGTTGGCACTGAGGGACAAGCTTATGACTTCTGCGGAAATCACTACTGGTGAGAGAGTAGCAGAATGTAGGTTTTGTGATGCTTTGAGAGTAGCAAAGCTTCGCCAAGTCTTGAAGCATTCAAATGCTGATGAAAAAGAAGGTGTGGAGGGGAGACAAGTGCCGCAGACGAGTCGAGTCCCAGAATCCATGCTCTACAGAAGCACCGTTTCCTCACGTCTCACGTCTGAGGAGCCTTTGCCTTATCTCGGGATATAAGCAGCTATAAATCAGATGCGTCCCTGCTCACTTTAACTTCACAGATGGAGGATTCTAGACAGACAGCAGGGATGGGGGAGTGTGTTGAATAAACTGAACCTTGACACCTGTCTTTGATGCTCCTTTTAAACCCAGCAACATTAAGGCTCTATCAGGACTAACAGGAAGGAAACCAAGGAAGCCACTTGGCCAGATTTTAAGCTAAAGGGAAACTCTTAGAGATGAATACATCGCTTTCTACCAGACTTAGCTGTTCTGAGCCCCATCCAGCTCCCTCTCACCCCTCAGGCCTGACGCCGATACGTTTTTTTCCAATTCAATTAATGTTTTTTGTCCTCTGCTGTTAACAAAGCATTGAGTAGCCATTTAGAAAATACAAAGTTGACAAAAATATGTAGCTTGCCTTGGTGCTGATTCTTTCTGACATACACCGTCTCTAAAAGGAGGCGGAAAGGTGTAAGGTGTCTGCTTTCTTCTGACAAACTCTAAATCAAGTCACAAATTGGTGGTTTGTAGACCTAATTTGACCTGCGGTCTCCATGAATCACTCTTTGGTCCACGCTTTTCCGTGTGTCCTACTGGGACCTCAAATAATACAAATGTATGTATTAAAAACAAACAAACCTACCTACAGAAGTATTATGGACTAGTCTCATTTTATTACAATTAAATTAACTTAACAATAATATTAGGGATATTAATTTGCATATTATTTTGAATTTAATCAAATATCCTCTTTTTCTCTAGAGTATTAATAGTACTAATGTGGACTCAGTCAGGTGCTGGGAGCCTGAAATATCAGATTTACTTAGCAATTAGAGGAGTTATTTAGAATGTTTTGTTACATTGATCAGAAAATGGACTTTGAAAAAAAGAAAAAGAAAGAAAAGGGACTTTGCAGCCTATGAACATGTGTTTGTGTCCTGTACCTAATTTGATATAAACCCTTAATTACTTCACCTTTATGGATTTCAGTTTGACATCTGTAAAAAGAGAACAATTAATTTAATTAACCTTACACTGTAGGTTAACTATGAAGAAGAAACTAAGAACACATGTAAAGTTCCTAGCACAATATATTATTAATGACATAGATTTGATAACTGATGGCCGTTGTACCCATTTATTGTGTTATCATTGGATTTAACCTGTAGGTTTCCTCATTTCTGTGATAGTGATACTTTGCAAGGTTTTTGTGAGAATGATAGGAAATCTATATGCAATGTATTACCCCATAAATGGCAGGCACAATTATCACGAGGTACAATTATCTCTCGAAGAGATGCAAAGACAGCCCAGGTACAAGAAAATGGTTTCCAGCCCTTCTCCAGGTATGTCACAAATTGCAAAGGAGACCACAACAAAAATGATATTCTCATGGGAGATTTAAAAAGATTAAATAATTCTAAGTATAGAAAGTTTTGTGGCCGATCACCAGTAACTGATCTTAATCTTCCTGACTGCTAAGAAGACTCTCGTTCCCTTTCCCCATTGGATATTAACTACAATATCTTTAGATCCTAATAGGAATAAGCCTGAGAATATTCTGAGGCCAGTTCCTGCCAGAAACACACATGTCGTCTTCCTATAAATATGCTCCCCGGTAACCAGTGTAACCTGAGGCAGCTGGGGGGAGGCAGGGGCAGCAGAAATTCCTAAGTCTAGAGGCAAGGATGCACGGTCCCTTCTCAATGCCGTGATACAATTACATCAATGACAAATATATTTGGGGGTTAGTATCCAGGACAAGGGATATATTTAACCTGTTTTACTCCTCAATGCTCAGACCATTTCTCTATTGTGTGAAATCTTTCATAATAAAGATTAAGAGAGAAATAGAGTTGGGAATTCCCTGGGGGTCCAGTGGTTAGGACTCTGCACTTTCACTGCTGAGGGCATGGGTTCAAATCCCTGGTTGGGGAACTAAGACCCTACAAGCCATGCAGCGCGGCCCTCCAAAAAAAAATAAAAGAGAGAGAGAGAGAAATAAAATCTTCGAGTATTCCTCCTTCTTGCATAATATGCTCCCTTGGCTCTGTTGCCTTAAAAACGATGTCCAGACTCATTTTCCTGACAAACATGGGATGTTCTTCACGTAGGTCTCATCTTTACCTCTCCCGCATCTTTTCTGATCCATAACCAACCCAACTTGTTATTATTAATCTCTGACCTGGAGAGGCAGCTCAAGTACACAAACAGTGACCAGATCTACCTTTGCATTTCCCTCATTTCACCTCCATGGAACAGATGATTTTTTTTAACAGATTTATAGAGAGTCTTATTTTTTCTTTTGTTCAGTTTTCCATGGCTCATTCCCCCACCAAATAGTAAAGCTTCTGTATTCAGTTCCAGTCTATGAGCCTAGATGAAATAAATTAAGGAATCTGGCTCTTATATCAGGCCAGCGATTTTCCATGATCATTGCAAACAGCATGCTAGAAAGTATGACCATTCTGTCTTCTCTGTGCTGCATCCTTTAAAAATTATTGTGCACCAGTTGAAGGACACGGGAGGCGTAATCTCAGCATTTCATCTGCTATGAAATATAGTGAAGTCGGTAGGGAAGTATTTTTCTAAGTTTTCAATCAGTGAACAAAATGAATCCTGGAGGCTCACTGGTGGTCAGCCTAGTTCATCAGGATGTAATCTTCAGAGTGATTTGGGTGTCAAATGCTTAACCCAGGAAGGAAAAAAAGATACTCGTTCCCTCTGAGTGTGTTTTTTTCACACGCAGTAAGAAACTTCTGATGGCAGCTCCAAACTGGTTAAGGAGTCTGAGGTCATGCCTGCCCATCGTCTCGGCTCTTTCAGGCATAGACACACCCAAAAGCTGGCAGAGATGTACAAATTAAGGAAAAGATGAGATAGGAAAAGGGAATCACTAAGAAAACTCAAATGGCAAGGTATTTGTTTTTTTGTAGACAAAATACTTCATTGTAAGTAGGTGTGAGCTAGAACGGCTGAGAAAGCAAGATCGGGGCTCGGTGGAGGAGAATGTGTCATTTCCAGAACCAGACAAGTGCTATCTCCAAGCAGAGAGACCTCTGATGTGCAGTCTTTGGTGGATGGCATGGCATATACTGCTCTAGGAGGATGCTAGTGTTCTTTTATTTCAGTTGGCACTGAGGGACAAGCTTATGACTTCTGCGGAAATCACTACTGGTGAGAGAGTAGCAGAATGTAGGTTTTGTGATGCTTTGAGAGTAGCAAAGCTTCGCCAAGTCTTGAAGCATTCAAATGCTGATGAAAAAGAAGGTGTGGAGGGGAGACAAGTGCCGCAGACGAGTCGAGTCCCAGAATCCATGCTCTACAGAAGCACCGTTTCCTCACGTCTCACGTCTGAGGAGCCTTTGCCTTATCTCGGGATATAAGCAGCTATAAATCAGATGCGTCCCTGCTCACTTTAACTTCACAGATGGAGGATTCTAGACAGACAGCAGGGATGGGGGAGTGTGTTGAATAAACTGAACCTTGACACCTGTCTTTGATGCTCCTTTTAAACCCAGCAACATTAAGGCTCTATCAGGACTAACAGGAAGGAAACCAAGGAAGCCACTTGGCCAGATTTTAAGCTAAAGGGAAACTCTTAGAGATGAATACATCGCTTTCTACCAGACTTAGCTGTTCTGAGCCCCATCCAGCTCCCTCTCACCCCTCAGGCCTGACGCCGATACGTTTTTTTCCTATTCAATTAATGTTTTTTGTCCTCTGCTGTTAACAAAGCATTGAGTAGCCATTTAGAAAATACGAAGTTGACAAAAATATGTAGCTTGCCTTGGTGCTGATTCTTTCTGACATACACCGTCTCTAAAAGGAGGCGGAAAGGTGTAAGGTGTCTGCTTTCTTCTGACAAACTCTAAATCAAGTCACAAATTGGTGGTTTGTAGACCTAATTTGACCTGCGGTATTTCTGTTTCTTTCTTTTCAGTTTAATTTAAATGTTTTTAAGTTGGGAGATTGGGACTGACATATACACACTACTGTATATAAAATAGATAACGAATAAGAACCTGCTGTATAGCAAATGGAGCCCTACTCAATACTCTGTAATGGCCTCTATGGGAAAAGAATCTACAAAAGAGTGGCTATATGTATGTGTATAACTGATTCACTTTGCTGTACACCTGAAATGAACACAACATTGTAAATCAACTAGACTCCAATAAAAAAAATTTTTAAATAAATAAATAAATGTTTTGAGTTACTAGCATGTTGTCTGCAGTTCCCTATGGGTAAAACAGTCACTATTACAGGCACTGCTCTGCTTCACATACTTTCTTAATTTCCTGACTGCTCTTGTGAGTGCATTTGTGTACCTAGCACTGAGTTCCCTTTCTCCTCCTCCCTTCCACCTTTCATGCGCTCTGTGTTCTCTTGTTATGGGGTCCCACCAAAAAGCATTCCTATATCCATCACAGCTATTATCTTCTTGAAAACAAGAATTAGTGTTTTATCTCTGTCACCAATATCTTTTGTGCTGCATGGCACATATAAAATGCTCTTTTATCTATTATATATAGATATGGATTGATAAAGAAATAGATCATATCTCAAAACAAAATACTGAGAAAATGCTGCCATGGAAGGGATGCTTAAATAAATTGAAAGTTGTTAACTTCGAAAAGTTACTGTCTTAAATTATTTGATAACACAATTTTATAATGTATAATTTGATAATAGATCATCCGATTCTTTTCTTCTTTCTAATTTCATGAGCTGTCTCTTTGATGATGCATTCCTTGGGAACAGAATATTCTCCCTCCTCTTAAAATATTAAGTCTCCAGAGTCCTGCAGAGTACATGGTAAATGATAGATGTGCAATAAATCTATTATGAATAAACGGAATTGTCTAAAGACTTTGTGTGCAGAAACACACTATTTTCTTTGCAAAACGCAGCACCATCACCCTTGAGTGGTACTTAGAAGGAAGATGATTTGAATGCTTTGAAGAGGAGGAGAAAAGAACTGAAGTGGTACATACATGGGATATGCTCTTAGTGGGGAGTCATGAGTGTTGGTGTTCGGGGCCATCTGAGAGCCCTTTTCAAAAATCAGCTCTTCCCTTTGAAGCCATGAGGACTGACTCTCCCACCACTGCAAGTGCCTGGCACTATATCAGGAAGAGATTTAGTAAATTTAACAGACCAGAATATTATTACATAAAGGACACTGCCCCCTACTAGCTGCAATCAAACCGTTCAGCCAGCTGCTGGTTTCATTCGTTGCCTGAACACCTTACCAATCCCCTCGCCGCTGCTTGGTTAGAACCAGATGTGGAGCACAGCCACAGGAGCTGCTGGGCCTCTGATCCGCCCTGGGATCAGGGCAGGTGGGACACTCAGAGGCCTCAGTACCATCGTGCTTTTTGTTTGTTGGTTGTTTGCTGTTCGTTTCCTGACAAGTTTTGGGTACAAGACTTTTTATGGAGTTTGAAGGAAAGTAAGAGTGTCCATTAAGTGACCCCTGATTCACCTCCCCCCATCTTACCACCATTGGCTGGTATGAGCAGATTTTGCAGGTTTTTGTCTAATGACTTCCATGCGAGGAGAGGGCTATGAAGTTGATGGTTGCCTGTCATGATGATGGGGTGGTGTTTTGTAAGCTGTAATAGCTGAAGACCCAAGGATACCTAAGTAAGCTCTTCAGGTGAGCCAAACAAACACATTGGGACACCTCTAAGTCAAAGCCCAGATGGCAATTCATTATCAGGTAGGGCTTTAGCCCTACAAACCCTAATCAGAACTTGAGTAAGCTGTCATGGCTGTACTTGAAATACACCTCTCATATATTTATTTCATGGGCCTTCTGTGAATTTGAGTCCACTTAACCCATCATCAAAAGTCACACTCTCGATTGTTTTAAAGACATCTTTGTCTTCATGGATTTATCCAAAACTGCTTTGAGTGTGTCACTCTGCTATTCAACAGCACAGGAGATCGGGAAAGTCTTTTCTCTCTCTCTCTGTGTGTGTGTGTGTGTGTGTGTGTGTGTGTCTGTCTGTCTGTCTGTCTGTCTTCCTCCTTCTCTCCTTCTCTCTCTCTGCTATGACTTTTTAAAATTTTATAGGTCATAAAAACAGTAATTAGATCAATAGGACAATAGACACAAATATTTCAAAACATTTTTATTAATAGCATCCTTTTGATTGCTTCACTAGAACAAAATTAGTTTCAAGGGGAAGAATTTGATAAAGGAATATAAAAATATAAAATTACTACTTTCTTCCGATGCAAACATGTGACAATAAATTCCCAGGTCAGCCATTCCCCAGCCTATCTCCATTATAGTGATCCGGTACCCTGTGATAAAGTAGTAGGTACATTTCAAGAAAATATTGTGTATGCTATTACTAAGATTCTTTTTGAGGCTTATGCGATATTCTAACATAAAATATTTACCCATAAGCCTTAGAAAGAGGATTTATGGATCTAGGCTTTGCTTTTTTTTTTTTTTTTTTTCACTTGTCACAAGGACATCTCTTGTGTTTTCCTTCACATTCAACATTCAGAGATTAGACGAAGCCCACATTTAATACCCTCTAACTTCCAAGTAGTAAAGGAAATTAAGTTAAGGTTACCAGAGAGCAGGTTAATAGATGCTGGGCAGCAAGAATAACATTGGCCAGTACTATAGTTAATACTCCTCTTCCTAAATTCTCATATCTACTCAATCATGTGATAACCAGTATTCTCTTCTGGTTTAATTATTGTCACGAGGAGGCCAAGACTCCATGGACTCTGTCAGATCACACCTAAACACTGGTGGACATTTCGCCAACTATATGTATAGGTGGGGTTTTGCTGCATTAAAAATTTTGCATCCCTTTAGCAGTGGTGTGCAGAAATCCCTCTACTTGCATAATCAGGAAGTCACATTACAGAGAGAAAAAAAAAATAGATACCAGGAGAATATACCAGGCCAAAATTTAGGACACTTGTTAATCAAAAACTTATAAATGTAGGACAATGTATATATAAATAATAATGCATATATAAATAATCTTAACCTGAGTATTTTATTGAACAGAATACTTTCTATTTTAGGACAGTTGCAAGAAATAATCCTTAGATGGTAGAATGCCAAGCACAATAGGATACACGTAGAACATGCTCAAGGCTGTCATTAGTGGGATGTTACAATCCTTTCAAGGTATCATTATCAATAATATAGCAGCTAATGTTTATCAAGTGCTTCTTATCAGCCAGTCATCGGTGCATAGGAAGAACTAAGAAACATTTTTTGAATGAAAAGAACCACAAGACAAAGCAAACAAAATAAACATTACTGTCATCCTTGGAACTTCCCAGAGTCCATCAGACTGGGTGGAAAGCACAGTACTGAGCCTTAGGAGCAATTCCTTGTGGGAGACAGACATACAGCCACCACAAAGAGATGCAAAAGGGGCTAAAGAGAGCTACGTGCAGAGTTCCATACTATACAGAAGTGGCATGCGGACGCTGTCTGTAGTTGCTGGAGAAAACCATTTTACGTTCGAAAAACAAGCATAGGGAGGGTAAAATTTTCTGTGTTTGGGAGCTAACTTATGGGGCAGCCAGGATTTATCCCATACGCTCCCGTTCAAGCCATTTGTTAGTGAGCGGCCCCCAAGGTAGAGTTCTCTTTTCTCTGGATCCTCACATTGGTCTGTTAATGTTATAATTTTCATTCATACTTCTCTCGTTTTTTAAAATTAAAGTATTTGATATGGTACATATATATTTATATATGTGACTATATATGGTAATACATGAAGACATATATAATTTTAACATAAAGGCATATACTTAGAGCAGGGTGCATGTTCATTTTAAGCTTACATGCATTTAACACTTTTAAAAAGTGATAACTAATTAGGGCATAATTGTGTGCCGCCCACTGGTGTTCTTAAAGTGTAAGCCAATTGCTCCAGTCTTTGAATCAAGAGCACAAAAATAAACAACCCTCCTCTGAGTTGGAATGTGTTCAATTACTCTCAATAGCTTTCAAGTTGATCGTCAAGAGGCATCATTATTTCAAAAGCTATTAGTTCCTATAGATTAAATTATATCTAACGCTCACCACCCCCAACCCCATTAAAATACCAGGACACTTTAGACCATTCTCTCCGCTTTCTCGGGGGCTCCATTAGCATCATGAGAAATTCAACACTGTGAATTGGCAAGTAATTAAATGGAGCATGTGATGAGATTCCGAAGCCTCGTGTCTATTTGGAGGAAGCTCAAGTGTCTCCTATGAGTTGAGGTATCTAAGGACTTCTGTCATCTGAAAACATGATTCTTAGAGCAGGGCAGACCACATCATGTTGCTGATGGGGAAAATAATGGACACTGCTCTTATCGAGAGGAACAAAGTGAAGTCACTTGCCACGGTAAGCCTTCACAGCTGGTTGGAGCTAAGGAAATTCGCTGTCTTTCAAGAAACTGTTATTAAGCATTTATAATGTGTCAAGCTCTATACAAAGTGAAGAGATAAGACAAATTTCCTGTCCTCAGGGTCTCATATGCCAGTTGAACAGACATATAAACAGATACATTCACAATGCCGTGTCTTAAATCCATGAATGAATCAATAAACGAGGTTTCTAACTTTGCCCCAGTTCTTCAAATTGACCTACACATCTCCCTAACCTGCCTCGCTGTGCTGACATATAAATACCGTTGGAGGACCAGGAACAGTTTTATAGCATTTGCCCTATGTTTTTTCGATTGAAAAACTTTTCAGTTTCAGTTGAAAAAAATACATTAAATTACAGAGAAGAATATAACGATAATCCTTATCCGCATCTCCCAGAATAAATCACAGTTGGAATCTGGTCATTGTCTGTTTTCATTTCAAAGAAAAATGAGTTTATTGTTTCATAATATTGACACGGCTATTAAAAAATTTAAATCTGTAAAAAAGATGAAAATAAAAAATAAATCACTGCAAACCCCACTGCTTAAAAAGTAACTGTCAGTAATATCAGGTGCCATCATGGGGGCAGGTCTCAATGAGCGTAAACAAGTGTGTAGGGGAGTCCACGTGTTGAAGGAGTGGGGAATTTTCTTAAAAGGAGATTATTCTGCTCCACGTTACTTTTTTCTATCCCTGAGCCACCCATCAATCCACGTCCCTTTCCTTGTCTAATTTTTGTTTCTAAATAATCTCACTGTTTTTGACTCTGTTTTGCTTGTTTCCTGAGGCATTGGATGTATGGGGCATTTTGTGACATAGTTTCAGTTTGCTACTTCATTTGCTCTTAAACTGCTTTTTCTTGCTCTTACCTGTGTAATATTTACTTTTATATGTGTGCCTCTTCTAGTTTGGCTTAATTCTTCTGACTCTTTCCACTTGACAGCTCTTAGACTCCTCTTTCAGCTCATGTCAATCACTCTTTAGTACTGACTGGACAATTCTAATGGGCTGAGTGCCGTGATAAGTCCTGGCTCCTGTTTGTTGTCCGTGGGGGAGATAGACATGGAGCAAGGAAACAGCAAAGCAAAAATATAATTACAAATATATATGAAGGAGGCAAACATGGAAATTGAGTAGAGCCCTCTTTTAGAGAGGGTGGGAAGGAAACGCTTCCCTAAAAAAAGGGAAAGTTAAACTCAAACCTAAAGAATGACCAGACCAGCACTAGAGTAGTGCCTGGCCTGTGGTAGCTGCTTCATAAATATTTTCTGAAGGAATGAATACATTAATATGAATATTAGGGAGCAGAACATTTAAGGAGAGGGACTTAGCAGAGCTCAGACCATTTTACTGGACTCAGATATCCTAATACACCCTCCTTTCTAGTTTTGACGTCTCTTATAATTATGATGATACTCATAATATAACTATTATTATCTTTATAGCTATTATGCGTTGCCACCATACAGCAGGCACTTGATGGGTCACTTGATATTGTTATCACAATTAATTCTCAAAATCACAAGATAAAAATTTCTGTGTGTGCAGCAGTGTTTGGTTTGGTTTGGTTCTGTTTTCCACATCAGGAGTCTGGGTGACTTAGAAGAGGTGTCAGGTGAGCTGGGATTTGAAGGACAAATGGGAGTTCACAAGGTAAATGGAAGGAAAACATTATTCCAGATATAATGAATTCTGTGCAAAGACTGGAGACAAACTCATTATCCGGAAACCACATATTGACAATCCATTTTTTTAACATTTCCTTATAAGGATATGGGGGCCCTGGAACAAGGTGTTTCTGCTTACAGAAAACTCCGATGCTATTTTTAAAATAGTGCTCATGGTGGTAAGTATTTTAATGAAAACTCATCCAGAAAAGAAGGGAAAAGGCCTCCTTGAATATCTATTTTATTTTCTAAACCAGCTGGGCCTGGAAGGATTTATTTTTGACTATTTTTTCCCCCCAAATACCAAAGTGTCTCCTACATTTATTATCCAGAGTGTAAGTTCTCCGAGGCAGGGAATTTTCAAAATTAGGTTGTTCACTGTATGTTAAATGCTAATAATTATATTCTTTCTTTCCTAAACTCCTTGGAGCGCCGCCAGCTGGGCCCAGAAGTCTAAGTGTGAAGCTCAAGTACAGAAGCTGGGATGGGAATTATTTCAGGAAAGTAGAGCTAGTTGAAGCTTTGTAAGATAGCTGTGAAGAATACTTCTGCTTTGCTATTTCCAGCTTAATTTAGCAGCCTTGAGAAAACAGAGGAGATTTTCATCAGCATTTTATTCCTCTGTGTTCACCAATACCATGTGGTAGAAATAAAATTTAAATCCTTTCAGCTATTACCTTGGTTAGAATCATTAAATACTTGAGTTTGAGTGGAATTATTAAGGAAGAATCTCTTGCTGACAGCCTACTGCATGTCGTGGTATGGCTCAATCTTCCCAGCATATGAATAGTTACTGCTGGCCCCATGAATGCACAAAAAGGTGAAGGTCACACAGCTAAAAACTTACCTTGCCAAAATATGACCTTTCGTCACACATTAAAGCCCATTTCAGAAACATGTCATCACTCCTTGGCTGAGGCTAGGTCATTCAACACATGTCCTTTATTTCTAACAAATTCTATGCAACATATACATGGAAAAATGCATTGATAAATAGCACACAGTGGAAGCTCATTCATCAACTTTCTTTTGGTACACATCACATCACCATGCATAACAGGATCTGGAGTAGCATGCATTGAACACCACATGAATTTTTGAATTAAAAAAAAAGAATAGAACGGCTAAAACCTATTGTTTAAATGACAATATAAGAGGCAAAGAAATGAATTATGCAAAAGCTCCGGGACATGGAAAGTGACTGAAAAACATTAACTTTATTTTGGAGTATTCTGGTATTTAAAGTAAAGAGAGAAGCAAATTACTTAATAAAAAAAAAAAAATTGAGCATCAGTTTACCAGGAAAGATAATTGTGTTTTGTTTGTTTTTTTTAAGATTTTTTTTGATGTGGACCATTTTTATTTTTATTTATTTTTTATTTTTATTTTTTGCAGTATGCGGGTCTCTCACTGTCGTGGCCTCTCCCGTAGCGGAGCACAGGCTCCAGACGCGCAGGCTCAGTGGCCATGGCTCACGGGCCCAGCCGCTCCACAGCATGTGGGATCTTCCCGGACCGGGGCACGAACCTGTGTCCCCTGCATTGGCAGGCGGGCTCTCAACCACTGCGCCACCAGGGAAGCCCTGATGTGGACCATTTTTAAAATCTTTATTGAATTTGTTACACTATTTCTTCTGTTTTATGTTTTGGTTTTTTGGCCCTGAGGCATGTGGGATCTTAGCTCCCTGACCAGGGATTGAACCCACACCCCCTGCATTGGAAGGTGAAGTCTTTATTTATTTATTTATTTATTTATTTATTTATTTATTTATTTATTTATTTATTTTAACTGCATTGGGTCTTCGTTGTTGCGCGCAGGCTTTCTCTAGTTGCAGCGAGCGGGGGCTACTGTTCGTTGCGGTGCGCGGGCTTCTCATTGCAGTGGCTTCTCTTGTTGCAGAGCATGGGCTCTAGGCACGCGAGCTTCGGTAGTTGCGGCGCATGGGCTTAGTTACTCTGTGGCATGAGGGATCTTCCTGGACCAAGGCTCGAACCTGCACCCCCTGCATTGGAAGGTGAAGTCTTAACCACTGGACTGCCAGGGAAGTCCCGATAAATGTGTTTTGAGTTCACACTCTATAATATTTGGTGTGGATTTGTACAAAATTATTTTCATGGGGTGTTGGGAGGAACAGTGATTCCAAATACTTGTGAATCCCATGCATTACCTAGAATTGCATTATTAGCCCCTCCCAATCATGCTGTGTGATTGAAGGAAAGGTCTAGTTTTCTAAAGCTCTGTTTGAAAGCCAGATGTATCTCTCTACCTTTGTTTTTATCATCCCGATTTCTTCTCTGGTCATTTGTAACCATCTCTCTGGAATACAGCTTCACCTCACACTTCCAGGTCCTTGGATGTCTGCTGTAATGTATGTCTTTCGTGACCTCTGCACACACCCACCATGTTGCTTAGATTCACCTTCGTCTATGTTTCCAGTTTTTCTCCCACCTTTTCTCATATGAACCTTGGATAGCTTCCTATCCACCATGTTTGGTTCATTATATTGGGACTAAAAGAAATAAATCACTCTCCTTCAAAAGTCATAGCTTCTAATCATCATGTTGGGTACAGTCACCTGCTTATATACCTATAGATTCTGCATACATTTTATAGGACAGAGCAGGAAGCTTATATTTTCTTTGAGCTTTTACCAGGGATGGCCATAGAGGAGCAGTGAGCAGGTGAATGTGGGGGGAAGTCAAACAGGCAGGACTCTGAAGGTTACAAGAGGTCACACTCCACTCTAGACGAGGAGCTGTCTCGGGGTGGAGGCCAGGCCCCTGTGCTTCAGCTCTTCTGGTTGCATCACTCTCCCGCTCAATGATCTTCTGTGTCCCTTTCTTAAGAATAAGGACCAAAACGTTCACACAACCTGAAGACCTTACAGTAATTTTTCATTTTCCGACTCTATAGCCCTTTGTTTCCCCTCTGGTCTTTTTCCGCTTAGCCTCTCATCTCCCTTTCATTTCCTTCATGATACAATGTGTGCTGGTGCCTCAGGGCCTTTGTTCATGCTGTTGCTGCTATGAGTGCTCAATGAGATTCCCCTCTTCATCCAGTTTTTAGGCTTTAAGAATCACCTCAAGCATAACTTCTTTAGGGAAATTGTGCTAATCCAACAAGGTCCCGCCTCCCCTTATGTTCTCTCTCAGCAATCTATTACATTCTTTATAACATGTATCATCAATTATAATCATGTATTACTTGGATAACTATTTTTTGCTGCTTTCCTCTGTACTCTAAGAATCAGGAAACCAAGGTTTATATCTCTTTTAATCTCACAATTTTATCTCTGGCACCTAATATAAAAGAAGATTTCTTAAAAATTTTTTTAGTAAGTGAGTAAGTGAACTCATTCATAAGAGTGAAATATTAGGAGTTATTCAGGATCCGGGTGAGCTGATACATATAGAAAAGATTCAAACTCCCAGTCAGAAGACCTTTAGTCAAATTCTGGACCTTCCACTTAATTTAAATGAAAGGACACTTCTATTCTCTCATCTGTAAAAGGAGGTGATCATATTAAAGTATATCTTGGAATTTTGCCCTGATGATTAAATAGCATCATATCTGTCATACAATAGGCATTCAATAAACATGTGTTGAATATATAAGCAAATGATTGTATGAAAGTCTATTAAAATATCAGTAATACATATGGAATCTAAAAATGATACAAATGAACTTATTTACAAAACAGAAGTAGACTCACAGACCTAGAAAACAAATTTACGGTTACCAAAGTGGAAAGGGGGGAGAGATAAATTTGGAATTTGAGATTAACAGATACACACTGCTATATTAAATAGATAACCAACAAGGACCTACTGTATAGCACAGAGAACTATATTCAATATCAGTTAATAACCTATAATGGAAAAGAATCTGAAAAGGAATGCATATATTTATATATATGTGTATATATACACATACACACGTATAACTGAATCTCTTTGCTGTACCCCTGAAACATTGTAAATCAACTGTACTTCAATAAAGAAAAAAAATGAGGGAAAAAATCAATAATATGAGCAAAAGACGAGGGCCAGGGATATACTGATGGAGTCAATGAAAAGTCACGAAGAGAGCAAGACAGTGAGTTGGAGAGAAAAGATCACACTGACAGAGGAAAAACTAATTTTCCCTATTTCTTTCTTAGAGGACATGAGAATTTAATGGCAGATTTCAGAGCCCAAAGATCTCAGTAAGGAGCTTAACATGTGTGTTATTTGAATGTTTCCCAACCTTGAAATCCCCATGGGAAGAAAAATAAAAGTCTCCAGACTTCCTCTTAAAGATCTCCCACAGAATTCTCGCGTGATCTGAGAAACCTGTATTAGCGACCTTGACCCCTGCTTGTTTTGATAACAGGCCATGTTGGGAAATCCCCATTTGGAAGGTGCTTGCCATAATTCTTCTGATCACCTATTACCTAGCCAGTGGCACAAGGAAATAATACCTATTTCTCAGCGCTATTTTAAATTTTACCTAGATTACCCCACACAAATTACCCAGGTCAGTATCTATTATCTATTATCTATTGTCACGTAATAGATGCTCCTTGAGTGGCAACAAAGAGGAAGAAGAGGAAGAAAAGGGGAGAAAAATGAAGATGAGGGAGAGGAGGTGTATCTCCTCCCGTTCCTCACTTCAGCATACTCCTTATAAAATTATTTTTCAGAAATTAAGTAACAGGGAAGGTAGTATAACCCAAACAGGTGTCAAAGAGCAATTTTAAATCTCCATTTATGTATATATTCAGGCTACAAGGCAAGCCACAGACGTCTATTGATTTCCCTCCTCTGAAATAGATGGTTTTGTTTAGCTCTGAAAAGTGAACAATTTTCCTGACACCTACCGTGTGTTTAACAGGTTTGGAATAATCTATATTTCATTAGGATGATGACTTATTACGCCCAACATTCTGCTGTCTTGCAAACTATTGATTTAAGGCAGTTTAGCACTTGTATAGCATCTAATAAATTAGTCCCGCTCGGCAATGCTGTATTACATACTCATCCCTCACTATATAACACTGGCCTCACATATTTTAGAAAACATCCATAGATGTGTTTTCTTGACAAGACCCTTCCTCTTCAAACCCTTCCACTGAAACAACCACTGCTTTTTTTTTTATAATCACATAAAACTGTTAGATAAGTATAGGGCACCACAATCAATATTCGCAGCATGATTTATGGGAGGAGAAAATATTGCACTAAGTCCTCCCTGTAAATCCAGTGTGCAGAGTAGTTAGTGCAGTAATCCATCTCCTGGATATTCTAAATGGGGCATTAATGGGCTTGAAAGGTAGAGGGGTCATGAATCACCTACCTGTGATGTAGGTACTTAGAGACTTTATCAGCTCAAATGCTTCAAAGTGAACTCTGCCTTCTACCCCTTCTCCCCACTCCCCAGTTTCCAGCCCATTCATCTTAACTCAGCACTCCTTTTCTCGAAATGTTTGCCTTCTGTTCTGTTGAGCAGCCTAGTTCTCTGTATTCTGGGTGCAGTATCTTCCCAAAACTCCTGGAGGATTTTAATTTGAATTTTGAAGCTCTTTTCTATTTCCTAATTTTTTTTTTCCCCCTCCAGAATTAGTTTTTCCACCATGGATTCTTCTCTCTTCTTTCTTTCAAATGTCTATGTAAGAATGGGGTTAGTATAGAGGTAACTTACATGACTCTCCTCTTAAGTTCTCTAGCATAGTTGCATTTGCAAATTTATAGGTTTTAGGAACATTGCAAAAGTCACCCTCATCACCTCATGCAGTCTTACTTCATGTCACGGATGTAAAATTTGAGCAAAGTCTTTAAAAAAATGATTTGGAAAACCTAGGTAGAAAAATGAGTATTCCAAACTAATACCTACTTAACTATTTAGAAATATAAAAAGGCATAGTGACTTCTAGGAACTGTAATGTAGTCACAATGTAGTTAGAGCACAGCACCAGACGTACAAATATCAACAGCAGGAGTGTGGAAAAAGAGATTGAGGAAAATTTGCAGACTTAAATATTCAATAACCATTCTCTGAGTGAATGAATATATGAGTTAATCATTCAACCAAACAAATCAATGAATAAACACTTTCTCTTCTTCAATTCTCATTGTTACAATCTTCTTCATAGACACAGTGATTTTTGTTTGTTTTTTACTATTTAGTACCTTGAATATTTTTATTCCTACCATAGACTCCTAAAAAGGAGTCAGAACAATTGTCTTACTCCGTCAAAGTTTGCTGACCTTTGATGTAATCGAGATCGATGTAGATTTTGATTTCTTTTAAACCATCTGACAGCCTTGATGTCCTCTAAGGTGACAATAATTAGGTCACAAATATTGCCACACTTATTTCCAACTCTTTACACCTTATATTTGATAAAATACTCTAAGCCAACACATCAGCTGGTCCTTTCAGTTTATTAACCCAAGAATCCATCTGTTTGAATTGAAGCTCTAACAGCACTGCTGTTAAAGCCAGATGGATAGTTCATCCTAACACTCAAAGGCAGCAGCATCTTGCCTAGCACAGGGACTTTTTGCTTTTCACCCACAGATGGGGAGAAGTGGCATTTCCTATCTGGGAGCTCTACAACCTGAGATTCCTACCCTGAAGCCACTTAGCAAAAAAAAAAAAAAAAAAAAAAAGTTGCTAAGAAAATAAAATACCTAGCATTTTTACTCCCTTTTATATCAATATCTTCTGTAGAAGGAAGGTCTAGGCATAGAAGTCCTATGATAGGGAAGCTTTATTTAGATAAACTTTTCATGAGACCTCTAACATAGAAGGGATACCCCTGGGGATACTGGACTCTTTCAGTTGGGTTAACGTCCGCAGTTGTGACGTCAAAGGGAAGTTACGAATAGCAATGGGTCATGTCAAATCTACTGCGAGCTCCCTGTCACGTTAGTATGGAAGTCCGTTTGGGGAGGCTGCCAGGAAGAGGTCTGCCTGGGTCCCTGGCTTGTTGCCTTGTCAACCACACACTGGATTGGGTCTCATCGGGGTGAGGAGGAGAGGAGAAAAGTAACTAAAGCTGAGACATTAAGATGTCTCAATTCTAAACTCGGTTCCTGTTTTACTAATCTCACAAGGCTCTGGCTAATTTAATTTATAAATTGTAAGTTATTATTTATTAATTTATAACTTATCTGACTACTTTTATAGACTTGGGAACATCTTCTGGTTTGTACTTGCAGTCTCCTAATTTTGGTGTTTTACTTGGAATCTGAATCCTTTCTACTCAGACCCAACACACCACAACAGCAGATCTGCTTTGAATTTTGTGTTTTAGAAGTAAATCCAGATATTTCAGGAGTTTAATGCTGGATGTTCATTTGAACAAAATATGCCCAAGAAATTAAACCTAAGAATCATGTAAGATAAAATTTCTATCATTTGTTTGGAAGTGAATTGAGACGAATATCAGTGTATTGATAAGGAACATCACAAATTCATTATCAGATACAATGTTGAACTTTATTTCTTTAGTTATAACAGGGATGTTTTAAACAAATCCTTAGTCACTGAAGCTCTAAGTTTCAATTTTACAGATAAGTAACTTTCACACAACAGTATCTTCTGTAATTTTTTGCTCATAGGTTGATTGATTGATTTGTCTGGGCGTTGACTTTAGTTATTTATCTATATATTAAATGCATAACTAGTGCCAGGCATCTTCTAAATGCATCACAGGTATTATTTAATCATTTGATATAAAAACTTATAAGAAAGGTACATTATATGCCTATTCTATAGATGAAGAAATTCAATCGTAGATAGTGTATTTGGCCAAGGCCACACAGTGAGTAAGTGGAGAAATAAGAATTCAGGTTTTTAAGTCCTGATTCATAACCATAATACTAGCCCATAATATAATCACATTATACCATATGTTCTATTATAATCCAGTTATACTTTTACTAATAGTCTCAAAGCTCTCTTTTAGATCAATATAATTTGTTTTTTATTCCTTACGATGGAATTTTATAGTATCTTATAGTATTGTATCTAAAACTATCTTCTTAGAAAAGTGTTTTTCTATGACCCCAGGAAGGATCCCAAGAGAGAGGAGCTAAGAGTTAAGCTCCAGAGACCGGTTTCTGGTCTTAAGGTTTCTGACCTTTTTTCAAACACAGTAGCCCTCCTTCTCATCAGCTTTGTGATTTTGGATTTTAATTGTCACAAAATCAGAGTCTTTTAGTAATTTAAAAGTGCTTTTGAAAAGCACTATTTTAATCTCCTCTTTCGTAGGATTAATGTTACCAGCGTCTTCAACTGTTCCTCGTGAGAGATAGTTCCCAAAACACTCTCCACTCTATTAACTTTTCTCAGCTTGTGATCGAGCCTGTCAATACCCCACTGTAAATGGCAATTTCTCAAGTATTAGTTTGCATATTTTGTGTGTTGGAGTGGCAGGGATTAGAACTTCCCCACGATTGAACATTCTCCTCCAAATATTTATTTGTCTGCTTTGCTTTTTAGCATTACATCCACAGATAAGGTCATTGGAGACATTCTTAAATATCCTGATAAGGCTAAAAACTACACAAGGATCTTAGCATTATTCTTGAGCTAACAATACAGTAATACTTCCCAAATGTGTCTACTAGGTTCACCCTAGTTAGAGCAAAGTCAGGAACAATGAGAAATAAGACTGTCAAGAATGCATAAAGGAAATGGATCATTAAAATTACCTGGAGCCCAGGGTGCACAGAGGGCTATTTAGGTTTCACAAGAGGATTCATAACATTTGGAAACTGTAATGAATCGGAAATAAAGTGAGCACAAGATTTGAAATCTTGAGTTTTGAGGGAAGAAGAAAGAAAAAAAAATTACAACCAAAAATACATTTGTACTGGTTTTGAAAACATTTGCCTACATAGGTATATTTCTCAGTGTTCTTTTTTTTTTTTTAATGTAGATTTGAGTCACTTTCTAGTGTTTTTTCTTCCCAGCCTGCAAAACCCCCTTTAACATTTGTGTAGGGCAGGTCTGATCACAACAAAAATCTCACTTTGCGTCTGAGAATGTCTTAATTGCTCCTTGTGTTTTGAAGGATAGTTTTGCCAGATATGGATTTCTTTAGTTGTCAGCTATTTTTCTTTCAGAAATTTCAATAAATCATCCAACTGCCTCTGGCCCCCACGGTTTCTAATGAGAAATTTTTTGTTAATTTTTTTGAGGGTTCCTTGTACCTTATGAGCTGCTTCTCTCTTGCTGCTTTGACAGGTCTTTGTCTCTGTATTCAACAATGTAAGTATGATGTGCTTTGGTGTGGATCTCTTTGAGTTTATCCTGCTTGGAATTTGTTCAGCTTCCTGTATATGAAGATTAACGTTTTCACCTACTTTGAAAAATTTTTAACCATTATTTCTTCAAATATTCTTCCTTCCTCTCCCTCCTTTCCTTCTGGAACCTCAAGAGTGTGTATGTTGGTGTACTTGACAGTGTCCTACAAGTCTTTTAGGTTCTGTTCAGTTTTCTTCATTTTATACCAGGCTGTTGAAAGCACTATAGGCGGGGCATACAATATCCACTTGGGGCAATTCTTGGATAGTTTCTCCTATTTCCTTATGTCCCCCAGGCAAATTATTCTGTTTGACAATAATAGTTGTTTGCCGAGGCAGTAGACTTGCTGGTTCCCTGTTGGTGGTGTTTCCCCTGACCGCTGGTATGATTACTCTGACCCGAAGGCAGAATTCACTGATGGAGGTTTACAGAGTTTGACCTAGCAGGGTGTCAGTGCTCACTATGTTCTCTGGTATTGGAGAGATAAAGATCAATTTCCAGGGTCAGAGACGCTTTCCGACCGCAGCAATTTGTCCCTCAAAAGGAGGGCACAGAGGGGACCAGGAAATTTCTGAAGGCTACCATGTATATGTTAGAGTACATTCAGCTCCAGTATCAACCAGAGACATCTCCTTTTGCATATTTCTGTGGGGCCAGTGAATAGTGAGGTTAACATGAGGCCTCTGGTCCCTCCAATGGATCATGTGGAGGCAATCTTGGCCTGCATCCTATACTCATGGGAGGCTCCCATCCCCACCTAGAGGCCGCTCGCCAGCCCAGGATTTCCCCCACGGATGCCTCTTTCCCAAGACCCATCTCTCCATTTCATCAGTTGTTGGTTCACAAACTGGCCCCCATACAGGGAGGACAAGGAGAGATGGAAGAAAGAGGCAGCCACTCCAGATGGGAAGGTGGCAGTTTGAATAAGCAGGGAACTTGCATACCAGGCTCATCTTGGGTCACAAGACAAGTACATCCCTGCACCTGCCCAACGGGATCTTCAAAGTTTATAGTGAGGCCTTATCAGGGTTCAGTCCGGGACACCATCCAGATGGTCTCAACCACACAAACTGTCTCAAGGCTGCGTCCTTGAGAGCCACCCCATGGTGGGGACTGTGGGAAGCACACACATTCCAAGGACAGGGGACAAGCGGGGGAGTCTCCCATACCCAGGTCCAGGTCTCAGGTCAACCAGAGGTCACGTCCTTTCTGTGATCTCCTCCTATGTATTAGCCTTCATCTCCTGCTCTCACGGAGCCTCAAGATCAGCAGGGGTTGAGAGCGCAGAGTCTGCTTCAGTCTTTCCTGAGCATGTGTGTGGCTTTCTCGATTCCTGGAATATTCTGGAGGTTTTCAACACCCTTACAGAATCTCATCCCCTAACCTTTTCCTCCCAGGCTTCTGGGTTCATCAGTTGTTGCACCAACTGCTCTCTGTCCCCTCCAGCAAGGCAGCTAGGATAGCAGCCTATAAATGTTTTCCACAAATGCCTCCTCTCACGCTGCAGGACCCGTGGCACGTGGCTAGTTTCAGGTTATTCCGAATAATGCCAATCCATTTGAGCCAGTCTAACAAAGGGCCACCAGAAAGTCAGAACAAATCATTTATTCCAGTTCTTTGTGAATGAGGCCCCTTCTCCTCCCTCCAGTGCAGTGCAGGCATGGTATCTTCAGGGCTATCGCTTAACTTGATTGTGGAAGATAGGGCTGGAGTAGGTAAAAATGCCACAAAGCTCACTGCTCTTACCAAGAGTTGGCCTCTTTTTTAATTTTAATTATTTTCCAATAAAATAGAGGTTCCTTGGGTGGTTCCAAGTCTCCGATTCATTTCCAGACTACAGTCAGTCCTCTGTATCTCTCCGTAGGCTCTGCATCCATGGGTCCACATCTGCAGATTCAAGCAACTGGCGGTCAAAGATACATTTGTTTAAATCCAGAAAGTTCTAAAAAGCAAAACTTGAATGTGCCATGGGCTGCCAAGTATTTACGTAGCATTTACATTGTATTAGGTATTATAAGTAATCCAGAGATGATTTAAAGTATACTGATGGATATACATAGGTTTATATAAGGACTTAAGCTTCCGTGAATTTTGGTATCCACAGGACATCCTGGAACCAATCCCCTTCAGATACAGAGGGGTGACTGTACCAAAAAAGTTGAGTTTTTTCCTGGATTTTTTTCTCCTGTTTTATCACTGCTTTTATGGGAGAGAAGAATGTGGCATTCCTAGCACCACCACTTTCACTGGCATCCAGCCTTCATTCCTTGGCAAAGAAAAGAGCCGTAAAACAGAAAGAGAGAGAATCATAACAGTGCTGCACACTGAGAACACAATGATCTTCTTCCTGTTTCTCTCAGGCTGCCATGGCCGAGACCGTGGTTGAGACCGCGGCTGAGCCTGCAGAGTCTCTGCAAGAAACCAGTTTGTCTAGACAATTTTCATTCGTGTTTTAATTAATGAATTTTATTATATTGTTTTAAAGGCCTAGCATAATTTCATCATTATAAAAATAATACAAACTCATTACAGAAAATCTGTAAGATGCACACATTTGGAAAGAAATGAAAAACCATTACACTGAATAATTAACTATTATTCCTAGTTAAGCACCATTCCTTCTATCCTTCTGTTTACAGAGTCAGGGCCCTCACTACACCTAGGTTTGCACGCTACTTTATTTTATGTTGGCCAGAGCATTTCCTATGCTATTAAACGTGTTTAAATTTCAGCGGGTTACTATATTGGATGGAATATTATGTTGCCATCGAAGAACAGTCATCCTAAAAACAATCTAGTCTTATAGATACAGATTATGGTGGGATAATATTCAATTTGGGCATATCATATAACGATTTGATCATTTCGCTTATATCGTGTATTTAGAACATCCCTATTATTTTAATTATTAAAACTAGCATTGTTATAGACGGAATTGAGTCTCCAAATTCATACGTGGAAGACTTAACCCCCGAAACCTCAGAATATGACCGTGTTTGGAGCTAGGGTCTCTGAAAAGGTGATTAAGTTAAAATGAGGCCACTAGGGTGAGCCCTAATCCAATCTGACCAGTGTCCTTGTAAAAGGGCAGATTTGGACAAAAAAGGGACACCAGGGGTGTGAACATGCAAAGGAAAGATTGTGTGATGACATGGCAAGAAGGTGATTATCTGCAACCCAAGGAGAAGGGCCTCAGGATAAACCAAACTAGCCGAGAGCTTGATCCTGGACTTCCTGCCTCCAGAACGGTGAGGAAATGCATTTCCGTTCTTTAAGGCGCCCAGTCTGTGGTAGCTGATTACGAAAGCCCTAGAAAATTAACAGCAACGTCATGACGAACATCATTGTGCATTTTGACAACGAGCAGCCTGTTCATGTGCGCAGTGACGACATCTTTTGGAACAAACTGTGAGGTCTCCAATCACTAGAAAGGACACAGTAAAAAAAATCCAGAAAATATATTACATATATTCTATGTGATGTCATTCTCGATGCCTGCTAGTTCACATGGTCCTTCTTGAAACGCCATGAGTAAAGGGGAACACAGCGTTGAATTGTGAAAATTCTCTCTAGTGCAAGCATTTCCAGTATCTATGTTTACTACATTTTGCATGCATATTGGAAAATGTTCTGTCTCTGAAGATGTGAGAAGCGCTCTTGCTAATTGCAACGTTATGCGGCAAAGGAGAATATATCTTTGCACCCTACTTGCCGCAATGCCAAAACTTCTATCTTTAGACACACTTGTGTGTCCTTTTGAAGTAAGCCCATCAATTTTTTTTAACATTCTTACTTTTCCTCACTACACCTTGCTTCATTATAAGTTTGTATGTATCCTGCCCAAATTCTCAAAGCTGCCACTTTTTCTGAGGAATCTTGGTTTCTTTTGGTGGAGAACTGTATTAGAAACCAAGACCTGAGTGCTAAGTAGGCTCACTGTTACTGGGATTTTGTGGCTTCTACACCCTCTTAACTGATAGAACAATGGAATAAATGTGAGCACTGTGTACTAACCCACGTGTACACATATATCTATAAATATTTCTATATCTGTATCTATATGTCTCTATGTTAAACTAAACATGAGTTCCTACTGATGTCTCCAACCCTAATCCATTAAAACATGGGTCGTGTTAGTCTCCCCTCCTTGATTATAACCTCCTATGCCAACAGTGGTACCTGGATCCCTGGATCCCATCTCCTGCCATTCATTTACTTAATTGTTTAATTCAAGTATTAATATATAACGGCTTCACAATTGTAAATCTTTACCCCCATGAAAAACAACTCTATTACCTAGAGTGCAGGGGTTAAATATAATTCCTTTTACCCGTACTCTTACAGATTCTACTCTTTTTCAAATTAATTATGGTCACCATTTCAGTGATGTTATTTCACAAGTTTGTAATAATGTTAACATCTTTTGTTAAATTATGTATTCCATTCTGGAATCCCCAGACCACCTAAATGATTTTTAAATTTGCGTACATTAAGTTTCACCTTTTGTGCCGCACAGTTATATGGGTTTAGACAAATGCATAGTGTCATGTACTCCCCATTACAGTATCATAGAGAATAGTTTTGCTGCCTTAAAAAGTTCCCTGCGCTCTATTTATTCCTCTCTCCCCACAAACACCTGGCAAACACCGATTTCTTTACTATCTCTACAGTTTTGCTTTTTTCAAAATGTCGTATAAATGGAATCATACAGTATGTAGACTTTTCAGATTGGGTTCTTTCGCTTAAAATATGCATTTAAAATCACTGCATAAGGGTATATCACATTTTGTTTGTGTATTTAACTCTTGAAAGTCATTTTGGTGACTTCCAGATTTGGGAAACCATGAAAAAAATTGCTATAAACCTTTCCACATATTTGTTTATGTGGACAGATTTTTCAATGCATGGATAAATTCCTAGGAGTACAACTAGTCAATCAATCATATATTTAATTTTATAAGAAAGTGCCAGCCTGTCTTCCACTTTAGCTATGCCATTTTTACATTTCCAACAGCAATGAAGGAGATTTCCTTTTGAACCACAGCCACGTCAGCAACTGATATTGTCAGATGTATTTTTAGCCATTTTAATAGGGGTGTATCTCATTGTTTTAGCTTGCATTTCCCCAATGACAAAAATATTGAGTATCTATCCATATACTTATGTAACATCTGTATACCTTTTTTAAGCGAGATATCTATTCAGCTTGTATTCGCATTTTAAAATTTTTAATGGACTGTTTTCTTGTTGTACAGATTTAAGAGATCATTGTGTTAGTTGCATACAAGGTCTTATTGGATATATGGTTTTAATTTTTTTTCCCCAAGTCTGTGTCTTGTCTTTTCATTCTCTTAACGGTGTCTTCCACAGAGCAGATTTATATATATATACTCCTATACATGATATGAAATGTTATAATTTTACATTTAGGTCTACGATGCATTCGAGTTAATTTTTATGTAAGGTACAAGGTCTTGGTCTGGGCTTATTTTATTTTATTTTTTGTTTGTTTGCATGTGCAATTGTTCTAGCATCTTTATTGAAAAGACAGTTCCTCCACTGAATTGCCTTTGTGCTTTTGTTAAATTTCAGTGGACTATATTTAGACTCTTATCATTGCTAAAATTCAGTGCGTGTATTTCTGAGTTTTCTATTTTGTTCCATTGTTCTATGTGTCTATTCTTTCACCAATACTACATTGTCGTGAATACTGAAGATTTGTAATAATTCTTGAAGTAAGTCCTAAACTTTGTTCTTCTTCATCAACAATGTGCTGGCTCTTCGAGGAATTTTGCCTTTCTATATAAATTTTAGAATCATTTTTTGACATATAAAAATAACTTGCTGGGATTTTTATTGGGATTGCATTGAATCTATAGATAATTTTGGGAAGAATTTACATTTTAAGAATATTGAGTTTTACAATCCATGAATATGCAATATCTCTCCATTTATTAAGATCTTTGATTTCTTTTAACAGTGTTTTGTAGTTTTCTGCATATAGGCTCTTTATATATTATGTAGATTTGCCACATGTACTAATACTATTACAACCTGTTGAAGATGTCATTTAAAAAAATTTTTCAAATTCCAATTTCTCACTGATGGTATATGGGAAAATGATTGATTTTTATATCAACGTTATATTCTGTAACCTTACAATACATGTTTATTAGTATTAACCAGAAATTTTTGTGGTATTTCAGAGTTTTCTACATAGACTACCATGCCATTGGTGAGTAAAGACAATTTTATTTCTTCCTCTCTAATCTGTACAACTTTTATTTTTTTGTTGTCTCGTTGTGTTAGCCAGAATTCCCAGTATGTTATTTAATACGCGCGAGAGAGCAACCTTTGGCTTCTTCCTAATATGGGGGGGAAAGTATCCAGTCTCTCACAATTAAGTACTCTGTCAACAGGAGGGTTTTTATAGATTTTTTTTTATCAAACAGAAGAAGTTTCCCTTTATTACTATTATGCAGAAAAATTTTATCATGATTGACTGTTGGATTTTGTCAAATGATTTTCCTGCATCAGTTGATATAATCATATGATTTTTCTTCCTTAACATGTTGACATGATGGATTGCATTGGTAGATTTTTAAATATTTAACTAATCTTGCATATCTGAGATAAATCAAACTTGGTTGTGGCATATAATTAGTTGTATAAGTTGTTGCATTAAAATTGCTATTACTGGGCTTCCCTGGTGGCGCAGTGGTTGAGAGTCCGCCTGCCCCGCGTACCGCAAAAAAAAAAAAAAAAAAAAAAAAAAAAAAAAAAAAAAAAATTGCTATTACTTTGTTGAGGATATTTTTGCTTATGTGAGAGGCCCGCGTACCGCAAAAAAAAAAAAAAAAAAAAAAAAAAAAAATTGCTATTACTTTGTTAAGGATATTTTTGCTTATGTCTATAAAAGATATTAGCCTATAGGTCTCTTTCCTTGTAATGTCTTTATTTGGTTGTAGTACTTGGTGTTCAGATAATTATGGTCACTTAAAAGGAATTAGGAGTGTGTTCCTTCTGCCTCTATTTTATGAAATAGATTGTGGAGAATTGGTATTTTTCCTTCTTAAATATGTGATAAAATTCATCAGTGAAACCATCTGGACTGCATATTTTCTTTTTTGGAAGATTTTTAAAATTCTTTATTTAATTTAATAGGCATAGGTGAATTTAGGATATGTTTTTCCTTTTGTACAGGTTTTGGTAGTTTCCGTCTTTCAACATATTAGTCCATTTCATCTAATTTATACAATTTGTGGGTATAGAGTTGTTCATAGCAGTCCCTTATCATCTTTTTACAAATAGCTTATAAGCATATGCTACGCGTGTCATTTGTAACTCCCGTGGAACATGTTCATGTTTTTTTATAATATTTTACCAGGATGATGTCTCATAACAATTCACATAATGCTATAATTTTGCATTGAAGGGTGGCAGAACATGCCATATCAAAATATGCCTCTTCCATATATGGATTATTTTGAGCTGAAGGCACTTGAGAAACAGCAAATGCAAGTAGTACATTCAAATCTTCTCTTTTCTTCCTGAAAAGGAGGTACAAACACTCATATAAATGAAGCCCTCCCTACACTAGAAGAAAAGTAACGGTATCGTCAAGAATGAGAAGTTGAAGCCAAGATAATTCCATACAAACAGGTCTTGTTGAAATAACTCACATCTTCCTTTAGCCTCCCCACAGAGTTTAGTTGCTTTTCCATAATTACCTGTCTTTGTTCAATCTAATATAGAAGCCCAAAGTCTTCACCATTTCCTTATGGGGCTCCTATGTTATGTACAACTTATATAAATGTGTGGGATTTCTCCCGTTAATCTGTGTATGTCAATTTAACTCTCAGGCCCAGCTGGAAAAACACTAAGAGGGGAAAAAGGTAAAAAATTTTTTCCCCTCCAGTATGTTAGTGACATTTACTGTTTCATGTGTCTGTGTTACTCCCTTAGGTTAAATGTGAAGGAACAAAGATTAAATGTGTGACTATTTCCATGATTATCTTATACATATTAGATTTCAGATTTCAGATTTTCTTACCAAGCTTATTGTATCTAGTGTTAGAGTCCTATCAGCACTTTCTCTGGGGTTTTTCATTCTTTCATTCATTCAGCACATTTATTTGATGCTTCATTGCACTCATTAATAGCACCATCACATTTTTAAACTAGATTACTCGTAGCCTGTGAAATGCACATTGCTATAATTTTGACTTTCTTTGATTACTGGTAAGTTTTAACTATCTTTCCATACAGCATTTCAATTGGGTGCAGATCTAGTTGATAAATCATCTGTCTATCTATTTAGCATAATTAATTTTGTATCTCTGTTTTCTCTACTGATGTATGTTTTATATTTATATAGTATATTTTATCCCCTCTCTTGAATATTGGTAGTAAGTAATTTAAATAATTATAATTAAATTTACAGAATTTCTAAAAGCATTTAAATTACAACCCAGGAAAAATGAAAGTAAAAAAAAAAAAAGTGCCATCAAATGAGACAAGGAAGGCAAAAGTGGCCTGTGAACTATAAAGCTAAATCAGTGTATTGTTATTAATATTTATCTTCTGATAATCCTCATAAAATTAGTAGGAGTTTAAGCAATTTAGCAGTATTATGATATAATAAAAAATAGAAGCCAATAGCTTAGAGAGATTAAGTTACAGATCCAAGATCTTAGAAGAAGAATAATTAAACTGGACAATCTAATCCCAAAAGGACACTTATCAACTAATAGTCTATTGGTAAAAAATGCATTTGCAGTGGAATATAAAGTTAAGTCCCTAAGAAAACATAAAAAATCCATGTTTAATATACACAAGTCCCTAATTATTAGGAAGGAGAAACTGCTTTGTACTATAAAAATCATCATTCTTGGACAGTTGAGTAGCACAGGTGTTACTTGTGCCATAAGTAAGATTTGAGCAGTTGCCTCTCTAATTTTTATTATTCAATTTTGAAAATATTCTCAGAATATAATATTCTCTCCTGTCCAATAAATATACCATGGTGAACTTGGCGGGATTTAGAATGTAAGCTCCGTGAAGAATAGTAAATTAGAGACCTTATTTTATACCTCTTCCCACAAAGAACGTTAACCAGACCCATAATTACATAAATATTTGCTAGGTAACTAATAATATACTCTGAGTAGGACACTTGACATTGCTTCATAGTAGAGAATTTAAAGCCAGAAGACTGGAATGTTAATTACAATTTTGACAGCTGTGAGCTTACTTATTTTACCACTAGGTCACTTCTGATAATCTCAAGCCTGTGGCTGGGTTTGAATATTGGGGAAATTACCATGTGGATAAATATTTTGAATAAATATGTGGTGAATATGAGGGTAAAATAACAACCCACAGGAATGCAAGAAAGCTTGTTGGAAAACTGATTCCTGATCTAAATGTAAAAGGTCAACTGGGAGTTAGATAAAGAACAAATGGGAAGTAGCATACGTATAAAACATACAAGAGTCAAATATATAAGAAAACATTTGTAAGTCACTAAAAGTTCCTTGATTTATCTGTATCATCTATAACTATATATTCATGTATAGACATCTGTAAGAGAGAGAAGAAGAGATAATAAAAGGAATATTTTACTTGCATTTCATTAAGTTTAAATGTTTGGATGCAAAAAACAAAACAAAACAAAATCTTGAAATAAAACAATAAAAACAATCACATTATTAATCCAATTTGAAGACATTCCAAATAATAATTACACCACCATTTCATTATTAACTTATCTTAAAGACTTTGTGAGAAATTCATCTTCCTATTTCACGTAGCAATGAAACTGAAAAGTTAGAATGGTTTTCATCTTCAATGCCTTTTATAAGTGACTACTAAATTGCTTAAGTATTAATAGAATTTGTGAAAGTACTCACTAGAGGATACCTATTATTCTTGATTTATGTCAATTTTATGAGCTCCAGTTACAAGGACCCACATATAACATGCCTTGGAACCAGCCTTCCTAACCCTTGTAAACTGTAAGTACAATCTCAGTTTATCTATTGGTGTAAACTGGATATCCACTCTCTTTTGGAAGTCTTAATTTAATGAGATTTATGAAACCACAGACGATGAGAAAGTGTTTTATGAGCAACAGTCCATCAGATCTCCAGGCTCATTGAGAGACCCATGTGTAAAAGAATATAGATTTTTCCATTGAGGGAATTGAACCATTTTCAGGTGGAGTCCATGTATACCAGTCAAAGAGAAATATTCATGAAACATACCATTCAGACATTGCAAAGGTTTTTCCTGGCCACTCTGTCATATCCTTCGGCTCCCCTCTTCCCACAAAAAAATAACAACAAATTAAAGCCGAGAGCAGTAACTCTTAGCAGAAATCCCTCCCTGCCTGTGGTCTCTCCCTCAGGTCCTCTTCCAGAAAGGCGGGCCACTAAGATTTCAGGTTCTGATCCCAGATTGCCTATGACCAAATTCTGGATCCTCCTTCCACAGTGATGTGTCTTAAGTTTGGTTCATTAGCTAATCTGTACCTCTGGGGTTTTTTTGTTTCATTTTGTTTCAAAGGATGCTATTAATATTGCTTCTTGCTTTGTGATATTACTTAAAAGATAATTTACCCAGTACCTAGCACTTAACAGGCCCCCATAAATGTTAACTATTAACATTATTATTAGAATCATTATCAATACCCTAGCATGTTTCCTGTATTTTCACCAGACAATGCTGTCACATCCTTCACAGGCACAGTAGACCTTACCAGAAAGGAACTTCTGTCTTTTTTCCCATCAAACCTACAAACCTACAGCCATTCATTCCACCCCTCCACCTATGCAACTGGCCTCCCAGCTCCTGTCTAGTGTTATTTTTCTAAGCCATTCTCCACACTAAACACACAAATGTTTCAGAAAATCATATCTTGTGACCCCAGGTGCTCAAAATTCATAAATATTTTCCATTTCCCTTAAAATGAATGTGTCACCCATCATGTTAATACGATGGTAATAAGACAAGTCATATTTTGTGTAGTAGACTCTGGCCTGGATAGTCCCACTGGGGGAGGAGGGTGGAATCTGGCTGGAGTTTGAATGGAGTTGAAAGAAGAGAGACAAGAAAAGCGATATAATACATGTGTGTTTTGTTATGTATTTGAAAAATTTGGGGAAACCAAGCTTGCCTCCTCTATCTCTTATTGGCCAATTGTGAGGTAACTTAAAAAATAAACTTAGAATTCTGATTGACTCACCTTGTCACATCTGCTTTTATTTATTTATTTTTATTGGAGTATAATTGCTTTACAAAGTTGTGTTAGTTTCTGCTGTACAATGAAGTGAATCAGCTGTATGTATACCTATATCCCCTCCCTCTTGGACCTCCCTCCCTCCCCCCACCCTGCATGCCACCCATCTAGGTCATCATAGAGCACCAAGCTGAGCTTCCTGTGCTTCATAGCAGGTTCCGGCCAGCTATCTATTTTACGCATGTATAGTGTATATGTGTCAATCCTAATCTC
>NC_041228.1:4809356-4813802 GCF_002837175.3 Physeter macrocephalus | reverse complement strand
TTGTGTTAGTTTCTGCTGTACAATGAAGTGAATCAGCTGTATGTATACCTATATCCCCTCCCTCTTGGACCTCCCTCCCTCCCCCCACCCTGCATGCCACCCATCTAGGTCATCATAGAGCACCAAGCTGAGCTTCCTGTGCTTCATAGCAGGTTCCGGCCAGCTATCTATTTTACGCATGTATAGTGTATATGTGTCAATCCTAATCTCCCAGTTCGTCCCACCCTTCCTTTCCCCCACTGTGCCCACATGTCCATTCTCTACGTCTGTGTCTCTATTCCTGCCCTGCAAATAGGTTCATCTGTATCATTTTTCTAGATTCCACATATATGCATTAATATACGCTATTTGTTTTTCTCTTTCCCGCTTACTTCACTGTGTATGACAGACTCTAGGTCCATCCACATCCCTACAAATGACCCAGTTTCATTCCTTTTTATGGCTGAGAAGTATTCCATTGTATATACGTACCCCATCTTCTTTATCCATTCATCTGTCGTTGGACATTTAGGTTGTTTTGTGCACAATATCTGTTTAATGTTTATGGGAAATCTATGAGTGAGCATCTACCTGATCTAAATTGTACAGATAAGAAAACAGAGGCTCTGAGAAATCAGACTTCTAGTAGAGAGGATATCTGATCTTGAATCCATGCGTAATGAAGCCAGGGCACACTTTCTTAAACGCCATATTGCTATTTAATATTGGGAAATGTTAATGGTGTCGGAAAAGTCTTGGATGAGGGGCATTTGTTTGTTCATTTGTTAACAGGACCTTTTTAAGCCAGCTTAAGCAAACAGGGATGATACTGCAAGGATATAGAAGCATCTTATGGAAACCCAGGGAAGAAAATGCTTTAACGCCTTAGGAAGGACTTGAACCAGGGACTGGAATGTTACCAGGAAGCGATCAGCCCCTCTGAGCATCTGTCTCCCTGCCTCTTCCTCTCTCGTGCTCTCTCTTCATGTGGGAGGAAGGGGCCCAGAGATGATCCTCTAAGATTCCAATCCCCTGGCTATTCAATCTAACGCTGTGAAGGGACTTTGAAGTAATAATTAAGACCAAAGACCGTAAAATAAGGGAATTGTGCTGGATTATCTGGACGCACCTAATCTAATGACACGAAGCCTTAAAAGCAGAGAATTTTTTTCTGGCTGAAATAAGACAGATGTGGCCCAAGGAGAAAGCAAAGGAGAGAGGAGATAGAAGGGGAAGTGAGATTTGAAGTATAAGAAAGACTTGACTCACCATTGCTGGCTTTGAGGATGCAAGGAGAAGGCCGCAAGCCAAAGACCTAAAGCCACAAGCTTTAGAAGGTGAGATCCCTCCATCCCACTGATAAGCAGTAAGAAAAGAGGGATTTCAGTCCTACATCCACAAGAAATTGAATCCTGCCAACCACTTGATTGAACCGGACATAGATTCTTCCCCAGAGCCTCCAGAAAGGAATGCAGCTCTGCCAACACCTTCATTTTAGCCTACTGAGACCCACAGCAGACTTCAGACCAACAGAACTGTGACATAATAATTTTATGCTCTTTTATGCCGCTGAACATGTGGTAGTTTGTTTACAGTAACAATCAAAAATTAATATGCTTTTGTTCTAACATTGCACCTCTCCTTATATATGCGATGTAAAATTTCTCTCTGCATACAGATTTCCTCTTCTTTTGCCTGTATTCCATCTTGGCAACCACGATTTTGCCTGCAGCCCTGTATTGCATGAGTCTTTTCATCTAGTCTGGAACCCATGATTCAGTAAACCTGTTTCCATATCCCAATTCTGTAATTTCTAAGAGAGAAAAAAATACCGTATGCTAACACATACATATGGAATCTTAAAAAAAAATGGTCATGAAGAACCTAAGGGCAAGATGGGAATAAAGACACAGACCTACAAGAAAATGGACTTGAGGATACGGGGAGGGGGAAAGGTAAGCTGGGATGAAGTGAGAGAGTGGCATGGACATATATACACTACCAAATGTAAAATAGATAGCTAGTGGGAAGCAGCCACATAGCACAGGGAGATCAGCTCAGTGCTTTGTGACCACCTAGAGGGGTGGGATAGGGAGGGTGGGAGGGAGGGAGACACAAGAGGGAAGAGATATGGGGACATATGTATATGTATAACTGATTCACTTTGTTATAAAGCAGAAACTAACACACCATTGTAAAGCAATTATACTCCAATAAAGATGTTAAAAAAAATAAAAAATTTTCAGCCTAATCAGTGAATTGTATCCCCCTGGTTCAGGTCACTGATATCCATCCAGTGAAATAGGGACGTGATGGAGGATGCTGGCAGCTCATTCCAGGACTTGGAAGGACAAGTTATCTAAGGAGAATGCTTCAAAGATGATGTACTGCCAGGGAGAGAAAAAAAATGTATCTCTAGTAGAGATATTTTGGACATATAAATGATATGGAACAGATCAAGTTGCTGAGAGAAGGAAGTCTATAAAGGATTAGGATTGTGATATTTTCTCAATCATGCGTAATTAGGTTTGTACCAATTTCCTAAACCCAGGAAGGACTAAGATGAGCACCAGACCTTTATTAATTTGGATACATGGATTAATGAGAAAGTGAGTCTTGCACTTGTGTGTATTTGAGCTTGTGCAATATATATGTGTGTATGTGTGTGTGTGTGCATGTGAATATGGATTTATGCTTCATTTTGCTGTTTATCAATTTTTTCTATTTTTCCACCATGTAGGCTCAGCAAAATAAAATGGCACGTGGAATAATTAAAAGCACAGGCAACTGAGATTAAGCTCTGCCAATATTAGTTCTGGCACAGATTTTATTTAACATTAAAGAGTAGTAACCTGGGGAAATAAAAGTGCATTCATTTGAGAAGCTGTATTGACAAAACAGGAATAGGAATACAACAAAATTCAAAATGCAAGAGTGGATCTGAGAAGTTGTGTGCTTAAGCGTTCTGCACAATTACATTAAACTCTGGCTTCATAAATCCAAATGTCTAGCTCTATTAAAGCTGACTTCTCAGTGTGTTTAGTTGGCTGGGCAATGCATGAAGTAAGCATGGCTTGTGCTGAATGTGCAAAAACCGATCAGACATTTATGAATCCATTTTTTTTAACTCTTTGCTATCCAGTAAAACACCCCCATGCTTCAAGGCTCACCTTCCATGAAGACTTTCTTGGGCATTCTTAGCCGTATTTCTCTTACCAGAGTACATTGTTTATTGAACAGTACCACCCAAGAATTAAAGCACTAAACAACTCTCACCAATGCACCCACCATCAAATATAACCCTCAATTTAACCATAAGTAAGATAAATCATAGCACCTAGGATATCTTAATGCAATTAATTCAACAAATTCAAACTTAGTATTGACTGAATGTCACAGACTGTTCTGTGTGCTAGTTATACATGAGTATACAACTCAGATTAAGTTATTTTTTTCCTCACGGAGCTTTGATATGTCAGTTGGAGAAATTGAGCTCCTGATAACAGCTTGCCTCCCCCCAGAATAGTAATTATGTGAGGGGATGAATGTTAGCTAAACTTATTGTGGTCATCATTTTGCAATTATAAATATAGCTGATCCTTCAACAACGTGGGGCTTAAAGGCACCAACCCTCTGTGCAGTCGAAAATTTGAGTATAACTTTCAGTCAGCATTCAGTATCTGTGGTCGCTTCATATCTGAGGTTCCACATATATGGATTAAACCAACCGCAGATCCTGTATACTGTAGTACGTATTTGTTGAAAAAAATCTGCATATCAGTGGGCCTGTGCAGTTCAAACCAGTTCTGTTCAAGGGTCAACTGTACATCAAATCGTTTTATTGTACTTCTTAAATTTACACAATGTTATATGTCAATTATATCTCAATAAAACTGTGGGAGAGCTATATAGCCCCAGTGTGTTAAAATGGGACTAGAGATCACAGCTTTTATCTCCATGTTCTACCTGAAATCTGTTTGAAAGCATGTAGAGTATACATCATAAATAAAAACATGGGATGGAGTTTTTGTTATACTAGAGTCCAAGCTACTGCTTCTCTGTCATTTTTCTTAAAGAAAGAATTTGGCCACCAGAAACAGATTTTACCGCTTTTAATACGATGGAAATTAAATTCAATGAATTGTAAACAAAGAGCCAGTAGTTATCGCTTTTGATGAATACGAAACCTATGTCAGTAGAGTTAAATTCACTTGAGCTTGAGACCCATAGGACAAATACCTACTGAAACACTCCCCCTTGACATCACGGTCAATTTTTTCAAGACTGAACTCATTATCTTCCTTGTTCAATCTACTCTGATATAGATTCTGGTATAGATTCTGATATAGTCGACTCTTAAGTTCAACATTTTAGTGAATAGCACACTTCTTTGTCAGCCAGGTACAAAAAAGAGCCATAGTAATCATTTTAAATTTCTCCGTGTCTCTGATGGTTCTTCTCTAAGCC
>NC_041228.1:4752687-4809301 GCF_002837175.3 Physeter macrocephalus | reverse complement strand
TATATAGCCCCAGTGTGTTAAAATGGGACTAGAGATCACAGCTTTTATCTCCATGTTCTACCTGAAATCTGTTTGAAAGCATGTAGAGTATACATCATAAATAAAAACATGGGATGGAGTTTTTGTTATACTAGAGTCCAAGCTACTGCTTCTCTGTCATTTTTCTTAAAGAAAGAATTTGGCCACCAGAAACAGATTTTACCGCTTTTAATACGATGGAAATTAAATTCAATGAATTGTAAACAAAGAGCCAGTAGTTATCGCTTTTGATGAATACGAAACCTATGTCAGTAGAGTTAAATTCACTTGAGCTTGAGACCCATAGGACAAATACCTACTGAAACACTCCCCCTTGACATCACGGTCAATTTTTTCAAGACTGAACTCATTATCTTCCTTGTTCAATCTACTCTGATATAGATTCTGGTATAGATTCTGATATAGTCGACTCTTAAGTCCAACATTTTAGTGAATAGCACACTTCTTTGTCAGCCAGGTACAAAAAAGAGCCATAGTAATCATTTTAAATTTCTCCGTGTCTCTGATCATTCTTCTCTAAGCCCTGCCTACCCCCTCCCTCCAACAAATGAACTTCTAAATTCTGTACATTTGATCTCCTGTGACAGGTTTTATTTTTGTTCTCACACAGTCACTTCCCCTAAAGGATTATATATCCCCATGGGCTTGGCCATGTGAGTTGTTTCATCCAATGGTGTGTGCAAGGATATGACATATGCTACATCTGTGCAAAAGCCTTAAGAACCTTTGAACATTTTGGTCATCCTCTCTCTTTTCCCCTCTGCTCTAATAATAGATATTGGTTCTTCGGTCTGTGACCAAAGGTGAGAAGCCACATGGACCAAAGCCCCACCTATAGACACCAAATGAGTGAGAGAGAAATTATTCCTGGAAGCCACTGAAAATCGAGGTGGTTTGTTACTTGAAGTATAGCTTAGCCCAAACTGACCAGTACATCCTGGTACCTCTTATAAGGGACAGCCCCTCAATCTCACCGTCACAGTCCTCTCTTGGGTCGGTCACCGTTTCTTGCTGGATGCTTGGGATATTATCATGACTACTTATCATCCTAAATCCATTCATCTCTTCACTTGCAATTAGTTCTCGATATTGCAAAGATAGCGATCTTTCTAAAATAGAAATCTCATTATTTGAAACTACTTAAGATTTCACAATCATCATCAAGACAAATTTCAGCTCCTTAGGATTCGAACGAAGAGTCTTTTTAGACTTCCGTGTAATTATTTCACCATACCGGTCGCTAAATATGTTTGAGATTCTTTGTAGAATCTTTGAGTTTCTACCATATAGCCATATTGAAGACAGTAAAGTTATGCAAAAAGACAGTGTACTCATTCCTATGCCTTCAAAAATGTCCTTCCTTTTCCCTTTTATATCCTCAACCTGATAGTAAATTCCTATTCATCCCCTAAGAATGTTCTCAACCAAACTTGTCTTTTCAAGAATTACTGTGCCTCTTTTTCTCAAGCAAAGTGATGTGTCTCCCTCTCTGTTTCCAAGATACTCTGTGTATATGTGTGTTATAACATAGTTCACACTACATAGTCAGTACTATTTGAATTTTCTGTCTCTTCCTGTAGATGAGAAAGTTGAGAAGAAGCACATGTCTTTCTCACTTGCACATCTCAAACAGAAAGCATGGTGCTTAGCACATAGTTGATAGTCAATAAATGTTTGGTAAAGCGAATTTATGAAGTTAAACCACATTTTAAGTACTCAAGGACTTGCATTATGTTTAAATCCAAAATTAACTGAACTAAAAAATTTAGTATTTGGTGCTTTATACCAAAAATTTGGGTATCTAACAAGATCTGTACTTTTTTTTAACAGATATGATTAATCGGGTTTACCTGTGTTATGTGCAGTAATGTTTTCTCTTCCTTGTAGCCAGCATTCTCTACCACCTTTGTTTCATGACTGCAAGCCAGAAAGGTTTGTTTGTTTAGTTATTTCCAACTGTGCTGGTCTTCCTTCTGGAGGCGTAGGTAAACTCTGGATGCCAACACAGATCACCTCTTCAGAAACTATCTTGACACCATTGAATAATTTTAATAAAAATATATAATCAAGCCCTACTACAATTATCATTAACATAAAAATATGGTTCCATGTGCCAACCACAAAATAGCAAAAATGAAAATATATATTGTTAATGAGTCAAGGTTGAGATGACTACTGTCACGCGCTGGTGTTAGAAGTAAAAAATATTGACTCCTTCTAGACTGCAATTTCACAATATACATCAATAGCCTCAAAGTAAACTTAGATGCACCCATATTAAAGAGTCTCTCTTAGTGAACTAGTCAAATAGGGTTTTTATGTTCTTCTAATATTCTGAACACTGTCATTCAATAATCCATCTTATTTATTTATGAAGATATTTATGGCGATATTATTCCTAATTTTGAAAACACTGAAAGTGTTTAAATTTCTCAACATTAGAAATTAGGTGAGTAAATCATAGTATGGTCAAAGGTTTAGCATTATGCACCTATTTACATGGCGTGTCAAAGAATATTCAGCACTGCATAAAACCACTCAAGTGAAAATGTAAGATGTGTAGCTTTACAGAAAATGCAATCCCAATTATGCAAATTAATCCAATAAATGTGTTTTAGAAGCTGCTTTGTGTGCCGGACATTATGGTAGGAGTCAGAGACAGAAAGTTGAACAACACAACTCTTTGTGAAGAGCCCTACCCTCACGGAGCTCATATGTATAATCAATCATACAGGATGAACAGGTACAGATAGAGGAAGAGGTAAAGGAAACACAGTTGAAGGGAATGCAGTAGAATGCAAGAGTGGCTTTCTCTTAATGATGGGACTATTGTAAATGTCTAGCTTGCCATTCTCATTTTTCTTTTTTGCCAAATTTCTACTAAAAACATGTAGTGCTTTTATTATTTATTATTATTATTTTTTAAGAACAAAAATCATCATGATTATTCATCTCTACTGACTGGGTCAAATCCAGTCAGCAGAGCACCTGGAATAATAATTTATAACTACTTTATCCTGGAGACTTCAGCAAGCAGCAATGTGATTGATGATCAGATTGACTGCACTGTGGTTTCACATCCCATCGTGGTCATGATCCAATACTCAGCCCAAGTGGAACCCCTTCACAGGACAAAATGCAGAGTGGAGAGGAAAACACTACCCCTTGCCATGTGTCTTCTATGGGTACAGCTATTGTCATCCTTGATTTTGGATTAGTCTCAAAACAACTCTGCAAATGGGTTTTGGCCTCCTCACTGCACAGATGCAGAAAAGGAGGCTCAGAGACTGAAGTTACTTTGCAACCTCAGACAGTATGGGAAACTAGATCTTCCTGGGACCAAAATTCTATCATCTTTCAACTACAAAACACCCTTCCTTCCTTCCTTCCTTCCTTCCTTCCTTCCTTCCTTCCTTCCTTCCTTCCTTCCTTCCTTCCTTCCCTCCTTCCTTCCTTCCTTCTTTTTGAGACTTACTGTATCCTAGGCATTGTTCTAACAAAACATGTTAAGTTCTCAATCTACCCTATGCACCAGTTGTCATTACCCTCACTTTGTATATTTCTGGGAACAAATATATCCCTTTGCATAAATGATAAAACAGATACGAAATTTAAAATGTCCAAGTATAAGAACAAGGAAAAACCCATTTCCCCAACCTGAAAACACAGAAAGTGACTAGAAACAGTTTTCCATTAGAAAGAGAAGCCAGCCAATACTTACTTATGTGGGTTTGAGGATGCAGGGAGATCAGAGGCAAAACAGTTTTTAGAACTAGATTTCCCTATTATGTCTGTACCAAAAGGCAGTGACCGACTTGCACAAGCTATATAAACTCCGAGTCACGACCGCAGATATCACTTGCCAGCCATTCACCACAGTCCTGAATTAAGGTGTTCATACTCTTGGGTGAGAGACTGACATATAAACAAGTCTTTACAAAACAGTACCATTGCTCTTTACTCACTTACTCAACAAATATGTAGAACTTGCCCTGAGCCATATGTTATGCTAGGTGCTAGAGGCACAGTGCTGAATAAAATACAGCAGTCAAAGCAAGAGGTGCAGATAAATGGTTAAGAGAACACCTCCAAGGCAGTGATTAATTCTGCCCAGAGGTGGGCTGTCAAAGGGAAAGCTCAGAGAAAGTGACATTTAAGGAAAAGGAAGAACTGGGAATGTTTGATGAGGTTCTACATTTGCTTCACTCTTTCTTGCCCGAAGCCACCTATGTGCTGGCTTCCTCTAGTGGGGTTTACTATAGTATTTATAGGTAGAGGACCATTTAGGGACCTTCAAAAATCCCCTCGCCTTTTGGTAGCCCCCATGGAGCTTGAGTTGACCATTCTATGGAGACTGGCTTTTCTCTCATCTGTACAAGCCATTGGGTGCTTTTCCATTTGGATTTAAATTTGTCCTGCTTTGCTTCATGGGCAGGAGTCTAGACAATGGACGGAATCAGAAGGAGGTATATTTTGCCACAAATCAGGAACCTGTCAGTAACACCCAAAAATGGAATGTGTGAGCCCGGAAGGCAGGAAGGTCTTTGTTCCAAACTTGTTCCAGTTGATGAAAAGTACTGCTGTCAGTGATACACCACGGACCCCCTACACGGATAGAGACTGGGATTTTGGCGCCTCACTCTACTCCTCAGAAAAAAAAGGTAAAAATAATGGCTATCTCATAGCACCACTGTAAAGATACCATGGGCTAATACATGATTGAGTGTTTACAGTAATGACAGGTATGGAAAAAACCCTCAATAAACATTTAGCTTGTACGAGTCTTAGTAAAAGAAGTATCAGTGGTCGTAATTCTACATCAGTAAGATGTAGTAAGATGCTTATCTGTATTATTGATACTATCAGCTCTTCAGAAAGTTCTAGGTTAAGGTGCTTATTATTCCTCTTTCAACTTATTTTTCCTGCTCTTTTTCCTCGTCTTTTTCTCCCTCATAAATAGAAAATCCATCTTCAATTTGAGAGGCATGGTTTCGGGCACTTTGAATAGTAAAACGTTAGACCAGGGAGTGATCATGCAATAAGTTTTATAATCTAAGACATCCATGGGACAGATGCTAGAACTAAGCAATCCAATAGAAAAACTAGCCACATGGGTCTTTTTATAGTTGACCTAATTAAAATTAAATAAAATTCAAAACTCAGTTCTTTGGTAGACTAGCCATACACAGTCAGTAGCTGGCAAATTGAAGACTGCAGATATGGAATATTTACATCACTGGAGAAAGTGCTATTGGACAGCATTTTTCAAGGAGTTAAGTATTCGCACACACACCCAAGTGGCAGATTGGACAGGACTTTACCACGTGCTCTGTGTGGCCCCGCTTCCCTCTCCTTACTTCTCACCACCTCAGATACTCCACTCTTCCTTTTGTCACAGCACTGTCTCCCCCAGCTAAAAGCTCTGAAAACACACCCTTTTCTCAGTGCATGCCTACACACCCATACTCTCTCCTTACACACCACACATTCACATTTTACCTGTCTGTTGTTCTCTCCTGTTTCAAACCTCAGCTCAACCATCATTTCTCAGTAAGCCCCCCACCCAGACCTCCCGGACCCAGGCTTTTCCCCCTGTTACATATCCATACCTTCCCATCATCTCTTCTTATGGGCACTTTGGATAGGTGTGCTTTTACATTTATTTATGAGATTACTTGATTAAAGTCCAAATCTTCCAATACACCAAAAATTCCATGAGAGCAAAGATTATGTCTGGTTGGGCTCACCATTTTATCTCCATACCTAGCCTAGTGCCTGGTACATAGTGGAGTTGCGATAAATATTTGGTGAATGAATGAAGGGAGGAATGATTGAATGAGAGTGGGAGAGATCACTCTGGCTAGTGTGGATCAGGGCAGGCTTCAGGGAGACGTGGATGCTTTCTCTAGCCTGTGACCAGTCAAGTTGCTAATAGCCTATCAAAGAGGCATGGTCCTTGTTGGGACTCTTTTATGGTACTGAAATGTGCTTAAGAGGAAAAAATATGTGATCCGTAGCCGGGAGGAAAGATTAGCGAGTTTTTCTTTCCAAAGGCTGAACAATTTATCCAATGACCATGCTCTAGTGCATCACCTCAAAACAACTTGGAGCCCTGCTTTCATTATAGAAAAACTGAAAGCAGAGTCAGCTTTTCGTTTAAACTTCCTGCTCCTGGAAATTGCTATTCACTTATTCTTTGTTACATCTTTTGGACAAATATTTAATGAACGACCACTTCATTTTTCAATTCTGTGTGCTGCTCTGTGATTATCAAGAAAATCAATGGTCAAGGTTTGGTGAGCAGTTTACCCTGCACCAGACACTGTGCTAAATGCTGTACTTGTGTCATCTCACTTACTCCTAAAAGCAGCCCTATGAAAGAGCTATCATTATTATTACGTTTTGAAGATAAGAACATGGCAGACAAAAAAGTTCAGTAACTTGTCTTATCTCTACAACTACGTAACCTCCCTGTGACCATTTCACATGGATAAAGCGTGGATGCAAATCAGAGTTATTTCTCAGCACTGGAGTGAGGACCGCGTGAGAAAATATACACGCACGACTTAGAAGCCATCCAAAGTTCGCTATTATGTCCCTTAGAATTCATTTGTTGGCTCTTTGCGTCATGCATCAGACCTAGCCTCAGATCGTCCACAGGCTTTTTGCTCTAACCTAACATCACTAACTGTCAGAGGTGAAAGAGGCTTTAGGATCTAGAAGAAAGGCATTTTTCTGCATCCCACAGATGCACGGCAAGTAGGTACGCTTAGTGTAAGGGGTTATCAGACTGTGGCATATGCCACCCCAGACATAGCACTGAGCGTGTTCACAAGTGAAACCTTATTTAATCTTCACAAAGTCCCCTGTGAGGTGTTAGGAACCCTGACATGACAGTAAAAGAAACTGGCTCAGAAAGCTTAAGTAAATTTCCCAAAGTCATGCAGGTGACGAATGAACGAAACTTAGCCCTTTGTAAAGGAGCATCACATATTGTTATCTGAGATCTGATGAATAAGACACGCCTTGGAGATTTAATTATTGCACGTAGTAAATTGATTTCCATTATTCGTATTTTACAAATCACTTTATTTGATTTCCATATGGAGAAAAAACTTTCAATATTTTTTCCTAGGCTGTTTAAGGAGGAGTTATAGCAAAGATCCCAAATCAGATAATACTCTCCTTAAAAAGAAAAGACATTTAAAACATGGTTCCTTTAAAACATTAAAAAAATAGAAATCGGCCATCCTATTCTGTCTTATAGCAACTGAGGTTCAGGGTTATGTGTTTTTTAAGGATCACTTAGCAGCTTGTTTTTAGTCCCAACCTAAGGTGCCCTGCAGGTGTCTCACAGTCTACGTTACACCTCTGAAATTGCTTAGCACGATACAAAAAAGAAAACTAAGAGAGAAAGAAAGACCACAGTAGGTGGTCACTGTATATTTGTTTAATCTTAAGCTAACCAAGAACTCAATGCACATTTCATAAGCCTTTGCAGGCGTAATACACGTTTGTGTCTCAAAGTAACATGAAATACACTGTCATTGGGTCTTAGTCATTGTAAACAAAGAACAGAGAGTGCCGCTCCTCACCCAGTTCTGCAGGGATTAACCCGATTCGGCGGCTGACTGTGCACTCTGAGAGCAGATTAAGAGGATAACAGGGTGCTCTGTGCTTTGGACAAGCAGGCCCCATAGATAGGTCAATGTCCGTCTCGGGAAGAATGTTCCTGAACCCAGACTCTTGCATCTTCTCATACAGAGAAAAGCACTAAGATCATTAACTTAAAGATATCTGTTCTTTGCGATGAGCAGTCATCTTTTACCAAGATGTATACTTGACTACACAGACTCCCCAGACAAAAATCACGTGGACTGGCTTCTCCCCTACCTCTCTGGAGAAGTTTCCTCAGAGCGACTGAGTGGTTGCCTGTCTCCCAGGCTACAGTCCTTTATTCTGCTGAATAAAACTTAAACTCACAACTCTTATGTCGCGGGCGTGTGTCCCTTTCACTTGACAATCATTATTTAGTCCCTCAGCATCACATACGTGTCTGCCAGGTGAAACACTCATTTTTGTGAAACTGACTTTTTATTTAATCCTCAAAATGTCTGCGTTTGGACAACATTGCATCTCATATAAATAAAAGCAAAAGTAAAGACTAAATGTCCACTTCCTGCCTCCAGAAGATTAAGAGATATGGATGTGCCTAAAATCACATACAGACTAAACTCGAATCGATTTTTTTTTAGCATCTTTATTGGAGTATAATTGCTTTATAATGGTGTGTTAGTTTCTGCTTTATAACAAAGTGAATCAGTTATACATATACATATGTTTCCATATCTCTCCCTCTTGCGTCTGCCTCCCTCCCACCCTCCCTATCCCACCCCTCTAGGTGGTCACAAAGCACCGAGCTGATCTCCCTGTGCCATGCGGCTGCTTCCCGCTAGCTAGCTATTTTACGTTTGGTAGTGTATATGTGTCCATGCCACTCTCTCACTTCGTCCCAGCTTACCCTTCCTCCTCCGCATATCCTCAAGTCCATGCTCTAGTAGGTCTGTGTCTTTGTTCCCGTCTTGCCCCTAGGTTCTTCATGACCATTTTTTTTTTTAGATTCCATATATATGTGTTAGCATACGGTATTTGTTTTTCTCTTTCTGACTTAACATCACTCTGTATGAGAGACTCTAGGCCCATCCACCTCACTACAAATAACTCAGTTTTGTTCCTTTCTATGGCTGAGTAATAGTCCATTGTATATATGTGCCACATCTTCTTTATCCACTCATCTGTTGATGGAATCTATTTTCTTCCTCCAAGCCCCACAAACTGCCGCTACATGACTCTACCTATATTTAAGAGAAAGTCGCAGTAGGGGGTTGTCTACGTGTCCAAAAGTCACATCTACCTGGAAATTCGGAATGTAGTTTACATAATGCACCTCCACACAATTCTAGGGCCATTGACTGAAATGATTGGCACCACCCTTTATGGACCCCCAGGTCTCAGCTGGTAGTTTTCCCACAACCTGGGACCAAAATTTCTGGAAGAATCTTAAAATGGTGACATGTAAGTGGTGACTTTTAAATACTTCTAATTATACAGATCTTACCATTTTGTGGGACTTGACCGTCAAAATGCCTGCACCATGAGGCAAAGGCACTAAGGTTCAGACAACTCCATGTGATCAGTTGGAGAGATTTACCTTGGGACCTTGGTCTCTCTCACACAGAGATTCAAAAGAGAATAGAGGGAAATGCTCGTTTTACAGCTAAGTACTGAATGCATGCTGAAGGTGCCCTAGACATTCTACACATATACACAAAACTCTTGGAGATGCATGTTACCCCCCTCTTCATGGATGGCTCAGAGAGGAAGGACAGAATTTCTACTCAGACTACACAGCCAGCAAATGAAGCAGAGGCTCAGATTGGTCCTAATGTCATCTCTCTCACTTTGTCCGCATCTAAATCATACATCACATCTTAGAGCCTTGCAAGCCTGACTTACAGAAGCCATATCTTATCCTCAAGTCTAAAAGTTAGGGATTTCCTGGAGTAGCTCCTAAAGCAATGAGCCAGCCTCAGCACCAGCATCTGACAAACTACCACTGGATTTTGAAGTCCAGCAGCAGCTTATGATGGAGCATGGTGGAACCAGCCCCTAAGGGATCCAGACCTGGATAAACACAGCAAGCATCTCTGGAAAACAGGTGTTGAAAGAGAAAATAAGCTTGACCTCTCATTTTCATTGAGATACTTTTGAACAACTATCATTAAGGGAGGTGGGTACTGAATTTATACCACTGAATATTGTCTTTCCCTGAGCTGCTGACATTTGGAAGGTGCTGCTTCAGTTTGTGTGAGGAGACAAGTCAGCACTTGGCATTTCTGCGAATGTCCTGCTCCTGATAAAAAGGTCTCTTGATCACCCTTTCTGGAAAACTTCCAGTCTTGAGGGAGGGCGCAGCCCTGCCGTAACAGGTTGTTATTCTTGTCTGGTGGGAGAAATGGCATCGTTTATCACAGCTGAACTCCTAAAGAGCACGCATGGAAAATGTAGAGAGGGGGATCTGCTCTTCCCCCGTGACCCAGGTTCAGTCACTTTCCCTCCGGGCTCCCATTGTTTGTATGTAAAACCAAGAGGATGGAAATGGTGATGATCACTAACATCCTTGTAGCAAAGGCTAAGAGTCTTTGTATGAACTCGCAGCCCAGCGATCTCCCCTAGAGCCTTCCACCATTTGAGTAATCCCTCAGGGACTGGGGGAGGTGAGGGATGGTGAGGAGTGAGAGTTGAAGTCTTGTTCTTGAGCAGCAGATTGTTAAGGAGAGGAGAGGAAACACCAGCCATCAACTTTATCCCAGCCTCGCACTGTCTATACAGTCACAGGCTCTGGTCTCAGGCTGCCTTTGCTCCGACCTTTCAAGCTGCAGAAACTCCAGAAAGTTATTTCTCTTTTCTGAGCTTATTTTCTCATCTCCATGCTGGAAACATTAACGAAGTCTTTCTTATAAGCCTGGGGTAAGGATTAAAAGAAATAACATAGATAACAGTTTAGCCCAGTATGGAGCGTACAGTAAGTGTGCAAACTTTGTAAGAAGAGCTGACGATTAGCAACATTGTTTTCCTTCTCTTTGTTAGAAAGGCCATCACTGGGCTGGGAGGACTTCAGGGCGTCGGATAGGCTCGTCTTGCCGTTTTCAACCGATTTTGATAAATCTGACTGTAGAGTAAAGGGGTTTAATTGGCTTCTCGAGAGCTGTAAGATGCTGTGGAGGTCCCTCAATGATCCCCACGGAAGGAGTAAGGAATTAGGGGGTAGAAGGAGGTGGTGAGCAAACACAGTTTGGGACCTCCACTGCTACTGTAAAACTCTTCTATTTTCCTAAAAATTGACATTTCCCGTAAGAATGCATCTGAATACATAGGTGAGTTTACCAGTGCCTCTTTGATCGAAAGCGGGTCTGTCAGAAGCACAGGGCATGACCTGGACTTGTGATTGGTGTCTGCAGGGGGTGGGGACAGTTTTGTAGGACTGAGCCCTTAGCCCGTGGAATCTGCTGCTCTCTGCAGGTAGACAGTGCCATCACTGAGTTGAGTTGAAGGGCACCATACTGGTGCCCCAAAACCGCTTAGTGGTGTGGAAATCCTCCCAACCCCTCACCCACACTGGAACTGGGTCCAGAAACTTTAGCATCTTTCCCCCCATCACTGCCTTAGAAAATGAAATTCAGCATTATATAATACTTCTAAAGGTCTAAGTTGCTATTTCTCACTTCAGGGGGTAAGTCTAGAACCTTTGTATCTTAAAATGTTTAAGGATTAAAATTGTGACCACCAAGCGGAGATTGCTTTGGCCTGTTGACCAGAAAGCTGCCCGGAGAGAGTTCCAGGTGCCCTAAGTAGACGGAGGTGTTAGGATATCAGGGATTTTCTTTAGAATCCTTTATCATGAACAGTTTGATATTATGTATGTGATAGTTTAAGCTAACGGTAGAAGTTACTTCTTGACTTCATCAGAAATACACCCTCCACAGATGGCAGCTAGGGATTTTAGTTATCTTTAACTCTGTTCAACACCAGATGTTTTGCTAATTAGCATAATGAAAGTCAGAAATAAATTTTCAATGGTGAAATTACGGACTTTATACATAGGATACAAAACTCTAGAAATAGGCTCTTGATGTAATAAATAGTATTCAAGAAATATGAACTAGCTAAAATGTTTTACTGTAATTCCCAGCATGGCACGGAAACGGCATATGGATTTAGAAGTCCTTCTCTGTTGAATACCTTTCAGATTGGCATCCAAGCCATGGTTTCGCGAAAGGTCCTGGGACCTTGGGTTCTGAGGGTTCTGTTTGTTCTAAGGCTCTAGATTACTACCGTGTTTTTGACCAAAGGATTTTTGCATATAAAGTGCCATCAGAGCACCTACAAAAATAGAGTTAGGATATTTTTCAAGCTATGGGACTGCTTTTGATAATGTGTATTTGTTTTAAACATTTTATACATCAACGCTTGTATGCATTCAGCATTGTACTGAACACTTGGTTGAGAAATGACTAATTAATAATACCCCAGCTTCAGGAAGCTTGTTATCGGCTAAGCAAGAAACAGTCACAGGTACACTAACAGGTACCAAATTTGCATCCAGGAAGAGAAGGGGACTTTTGGAAAGAAGAGGGCCCAGCCCACCCTTGACACCTGTGTCTTCATCCTGAGCCCCTTCTCTCTGCTCCCCTGCACCATATTTCATCTTTTCCACCTTGTTCTCCATCCCTCTGGTTTTGATTTCACGGCAGCACTCTTAGCTATAGCTCCTCTGGCTTCTCCTTTGGGTTATGTTGACGCCAGGTTCCCGACCTCGGCACCCCGCCTTCACCCCCGTCTCTTGCAGAGACGACCGGAGCTTGGGAGGGAGAGTGGTTTGCTCTCAAAGACAGACTTGAGCATCTCAGGTAGTGGGGTTGCCTGGGGAGGAGAGGTGGGAAGAGAAGAGAAAGGAGCCAGCTGTAAACCTCTGCTGTCAAAGGCTGGGGCTGGGCGCGGGTTATCAACGTGAAAGGAGTGAGCAGGGAACATACCCAGGAGTCAACGGGGAAAGCGGCGGCGGAGGGTGGCGGGGAAGGGAGAAAAAGGCTTCGAGAAGAAGGTAGCCGAGTAATCGGCCTCTTTTTCTAGTTCGTGTTCCAGCCTGGTCTCAATTTTCCCCGGGGACTGCAGAAGACAATTTTCAGAGAGCTTTTCTCTCCACCGAGGTTATCTGCTGCCCTCTGTTAGGTTCAGAGGAGAAAGGCACCTACCTATTAAATGTTCATACACGTTACTCTATTTTTCCAGGAACTGACTTCTTGTATTTTATCCCGATACCTGCATATGATTTTCTCCTTTCCTGTCAGCCTCATTAGGCGAGTCCCCTTTCAGCAGAGACATTGATTAGCGCTCTTTCTCTGAGTAGTTACAGGTGCTGATACTGGACGCCAATATCCAAAAATGGAGTAGGTGAGGACCGTGCAGAGACGAGGGCTCTGAACACCCGAGCACGGCACAGGCCGTTTCCTGGAGAAGAAAAAGAGAAGGGACCACTGATGTGGTACATGGAACCAGGTCCTGCTTAGACGCTGACAGTCTGTAATCACCGATGCTGGGAGCATCGGAAATGCTTTCATTGCAGAGATCACATGAACAACTGCAAAGGATGAGGATCTGAGTCTGTCTAGTGAGAGACAGTGAACTCTTGCTTTTTGTCATGTCAGATTCATTCTTTCGCTTCTGTATTTTTTCCTTTGTGTAGAAGGATTAAATTATTCACTTTCTCCATTCTCTCTCATGGTCATTTTCTAAAAAGTCCTCACGCTAGCGTTGAGATGACAGAGTTGAATAAAACCCAGAAGCCGCCCTCGGGAAGTACCCAGTTCTATGCGTACCTTTGCTGTTGAGGACGATGCTGTCTCTTCCTGCCACGTACGTGTGATAGTCAAAAGAGCACTAAGTAAAGAATCAAGACTACTTTGTTCTAGAGATCGACTCCACCCATTTTTTTTCACAAATAAAACATGTTATTTAGAGACGTTTACGATTTACAAACTATGCTTTACAAAACCCTTTGTCAAAATTTGTTTTCTTTCATCTTGACCAAACTGCGGGGGCAGGTATTAACGTCTTTCTTTACTTAACCTCACTGAGGCGCATCTTATTGCTATGCCAGCGATCTTTCTGATATAAGCTCTCCGGCTCACGACCTGACCCCGAAAAACATCTCAAGTACTCCTTAATTCACCAACCTAAGACTACTCTTCATACATCAAGCTCTAGGTGTGATGTTATAGATGAAATAGAAATAAATAAATCATTCAATGAAAAGGTCAAGATATCTGTGCTCCTGCCTGGTTTGCAGGGACTCATACCCTTCAGCCAATTGTCCAGATCCAGTTTCTCTCCCCCGATATTGCTCATCCCGGAGGCCTCCTACAGATGCCATCACACAGAGCTGTGCTCAGACGCTCCATCCAGACCCTGAAAATATCCCTTCCTCAGTCACTGGAGCATGGATTCTTGCTAACTGTCCCTTGCCTGATGGATTTAAATGATTAATTCACTGATTGACCTATTCCCACAAAACATATTTATTGAGCCCGTGATATGTGCCTGGAATTTTGTTAGGTGATGTAGGCGTAAAAATTCTAACGTCAAGTGCCTCAAGTCACTGGGGGACCATAATGTATTAAATGCTTTCCCAAGGACCAATCTTTACATAAATGGTTTTACATAATAGGCTCAGCAGTCTTATAAACAACATTTAAATACTCACAGAACATCTATTTATTGCATACTTACGATGTGGTAGGCGCTGGACATGCTTGTTTATAGGGTGGAAAACCATGAACAAATGAGAACGTCAAAGAATTTCCTAAGACTTTCCAGCAGCCAGAGTTAATCCATACCTGCTTGACACCAGTCAGCTCCCTTTCACCAAAATAGAAAGACACCCATATGATCCAGCAATCCCACTCCTGGGTATATCCCCAGAGAAAACCATACTTATTTACAAAACAGAAACAGACTCACGGACTTAGAAAACAAACATACGGTTACCAAAGGGGAAAGGTGTGTGGGGAGGGATAAATTAGGAGGTCGGGATTAACATATACGCACTACCATATGTAAAACGGATAATCAGCAAGGACCTACTGGATAGCACAGGGAACTCTCCTCAGTATAATAACTTATACTGGAAAGAATCTGAAAAAGAATAGATATATGTATATGTATAACTAAATCACTTTGCTGTATCCCTGAAACTAACGCTGCATTGTAAATCAGCTATTCTCCAATATAAAATAGAAATTTTAAAAAATAATAAGACACCCAGAAGCTCTTGTGAAAGGGATACTTCAATCAAGCTTGTAGGATGTACAACAACTAAAATTGAGTTGAATTAATATTGAATGTCTACCAAATGCAGACCGTGGGCCCCTTCTGAAGGCTGAGACCAGGGGGACAGTGGATAAGAGATGAATATACAACAATATGCTAAGAAATGGGAGAAGTTGGAACAAGACACCATGGGAGAAAGTTTTTTTAAAAAACTCTTTAATTTGAAGAGAATCAGGAAAGACTTTTCAGAAATAGCCTTCCTTATATTCAGAGAGGAAGGCAACAGAGCTGTTCAGGCAGAAGGAACTAGAGAAACTGGTGTCTGGACATATGGACAACTTGAGACTCATAAAATGATTCCACGGCATGTAATACTTATTACGTGAATGTGATGGAGAACATCAAAGATTTTATTGGAATAGAAAGTTCACGGCCCACGAATGACTGAACTCATTAGACTAAAAAGCAGGGTTTTTGAAATTACAGCCTGCAGGTAAAATGCAGCTGACTCCTTGCTTTTGTGAATAAAGTTTTATTGGAACCCAGCTATACCCATGGCCCCTGTCACATTACAGCAGCAAAAGTGAGGTGTTGTAACAGAGACCATAATGCCCACAAAGCCAAAAATATTTACCATCTGGCCCTTTAGAGAAAAAGTTTGCTGAGCCCTGCCTGGATCGGTATTTGATTCTGTTGACCTGGAGGTCTAGGGAAAGTTTTTGATCATACCTCTTCTTTGTGGTTCTTAGTGTATTTGTGTGTGTGTGTGTGTGTGTGTGTGTGTGTGTGTGTGTGTGTGTGTGGTGGATTCTTGGAGGACTGGACGTGTGGAGGTCTGCGGGCTGACTTACAAAGGCAGATAAGGTGGTAATCATCAGACGAGATCAATTCAACCATCACTGAGAGAACAACTTTACCTTGCTGGACTCGGGAGAACAAAGCTGAATAACCCTGGCTTTTTATCCTTATGGCCGTGTAGTGGCAAGGATGATGATAATGCTGTAGTAAAAAGAGTACTAGCAAAAAGAGAACACTGCACAGACAATATTGTGGATTGTCTGTGGATTGTGGATCGTGCAATCAACAGTACAGAGCAATGCGTTCTATGGGTATTGTTTCCAAAAGGCAGGCTGAACATCAGAGCCAGCTTCCTGGAGGAGGTGGCCTTTTGAACTGAGGATGGAAGGACTGGTGGGGTTTCAACAAGAATAGATCTGGGAAAAAGCATTGCTTTATGAACAGAGTGAACTAGAAGCACACGCCCCACCTCTAAATGTTGCCTTCTGGACCTCAATGAAATGTATCAGCACAGTAGGAGCTTGAAGCCACCACCCAATTCCTTTTACACTTTGCTTCATTTCTTTCTGGCCTGGAGCCAAGCTCTACGTTTTCATTTTTTTACATGTGCAGATAGCTCATGAGTAATTCTCATAATGAAAGCAAAAGTAAAGGGATGATGAGGGAGCCATTTCATCCAATCCATGCTTCTTGGTCACCGCATTCAGTAACTTACTAAGTCAAATCTCAGACTAATTGGGGTTGTGTTGGATGCAGACAGAAACTTGAAAATGTATTTCTACTACATTAAGGAAACAGTCATTTTCAAAATGAATCTCTTTATGAGAAGTAATCAGAATTATATAAGGATGGAGAGCAAATGCCCACAGAATTTAGATGGTTGCGATATAAGGGTGATTAATTATCATCTTAAAATATCACAGGCAACGCTTGCCTCATCTGTTTGCCTGAATTGACCTCTTCCGTGCCCATCATGCTTCTCCCCGGTTGAAATGAGTTTTGAAATGGGCCTTGGCCAAGCTGGTGCCCCACACGTTTGGCAGTGACGCATGGCCCAGAGCGGCTGGTGATGCGCCTGGTCTGTTGATTAGTGTCGCTATGGAAAGAAGGATGGTGAGAGCACTCGAGTCAGACCAGAATTTAAAACCTGGAAACTCACTTCTCTTTGCCTCATTTTTTTGAGTTGTTGTAACAGTTATTTCATTTGGTTGTCATAAGGACTAAATGAGAAAATAAATACATTAAAAAGATGTTTTTTAAAAAGTACCGCGTCTGACAGACAGTAGTAACTCGATAAATGTTCATTTCTACCCTCCTTGTTTACACAAATCGATTTGCTTTTAGAAACAAAAGCAGCAGTGACTTGGGAAAGGGGGGACCATTTTCCTTCCTGAGATAGTTGTAAATAAGCATCCAGAGAAAGAGCAGAACTCTTATATGAGGTGCCCTTGACGATCATTAGAAACAATGGGATAAAGCCATTTTAAGGGTTTACACTCTTTGTAGAGGTAATGAGAGTCCTTTTCCAACAATAGTTCAATGCTAGAGAGTAAAAAAATATGTCAATTGAGTGCATCTCATAGGTCAGGTGCCATAATTCTGGCAAGGGCTTAATCCTCACAACAGCCTTAAGATACAGGCACTATAACAAACAGGGAGAAAGAGAAACTGTCTTGTCTAGGCACCAGCAATCAGCAGAGCATCAGCCCAGAGGACTAGGTCTCCTCCACTCTTTTCCAGTTTTGATGCAGGAAAAAGGGGAAGCAATTCATTGATGATAAAGGCATAGCACATAACAAATAGGACTCAGAGCCTTAAAAACACAGTCATTATAGAGGAACGAAACGATCAGCAAAATTAAATCTAACCATCATCCGCCATATATATTAACGACTACCAAAATAGCAGCAATCAAAATTCTCGACCAGCCCAAGGCAGTACAGGAAACATACTTCCGAACAAAATTATGAGACTCCCAATTATCGCTGGTTGTGTACGCACAGTAGGAAATTTGCAACATTGCACACAAAGCATCGCATGGCAACCACGGTTTTTGTTCGAATACTAAATTAGAGTCTTCGGGAAATTCTAGCTATGCAGTAATTTTAGTTTAAAAATATTAAATATCAATCACCTTTAAAACTAATTTTGGAAGGTTGCCAAAAATTTGACCGTAAGCATGTTAAAATATTAGTCGCTGGAAATATGTGTTTGCTGATAAGCGACACAGGTAAGGCACGCGTTGTTGGATTTTCTTTGCAGTGCGCAGGAGGATCTCACGGTCTATCAGTAGACATTCATGACATCATGTATGCTCCTACGGCCCAAATCATGGTTTTTTTACGAGTCCAAGCCCGCTCTGCTCGCCACACGACGGGCCAACGAATCAGAGACGAGGTGCTGAGGCAGGGGATACGACTTTATTGGGAAAGCCGGCAGATGGAGAAGACGGCAGACTAGTGTCTCCGAAAAAACATCTCATCTGGGTCTGGGTGCCAGTTCCTTTTATAGAATCAGAGAGGGGGAGGAGATGAGGAAGTAAAGTAAAAAGGCCATAAATTTTGCAAATGTCCCCCGGAATGGCCAGCCTCGGGGAGGGGATGTGTTAATTTCTCCTTTCCTGCAGCCATCCACACGTGGACAGGGTCCGGATGTCTCCCTGAACAAAGGCACTTTAACATTCAGGCAGAGGGGCAGGGTTCCCCGAGGCAGGCCGTTATGTGTATACACAGTAACCTTTCAGTGCACAAAAGCAACTGGAAGCAAAGGTTAAAGTAAAAGAAACAGATCCAGCATGTAGTCCGATTTGGCTCTTCCCAGTTAGTTTTAGAGCAAACAGTGTATCTCTCTCATACCCTTCTTCGTCTGATCTGATCTCACTTAGACAGAACTGGATTTCAGCTGGAACTCTCAGATTTGTTTCCAGATTGAGTACTGACCCCCTCCCTACCTGTTGTCCACACAGTTTCCTAACAGCTATGCCCTTAGGTCACTTCAGCTTAGGCCTAACCAGCTCCATTACCCATCATTCCTGCTCTCTCCTGGAACAGACTGGAGGTCAGGTTCTTACACTGTATAAGCAACGTGACCTTATGCTAGTTTCTTAATCTCTCTACCTCAGGATCCTTACCTGTAAAATCAGGAAAATGACAATGACACCCAGTTCACAGCGTTCACAGGACTAAGTGACCTGCTGCACAGAGGAATGAGAAGGCGTCTCAGCTAGCGTACGCAGGGTGAATGTGAGTTCTGGAGGAGGAGAAAAGAAAGAACATTTCAGCAGTGAACAAAAGGTAGAAAGACATGGAGACACCTGTTAGAAACGTAGGTCTCAATTTCATGAGCTGATCAATGGATGAGAGAAGACAAAATAACATGCTATATAGAATATTAAATGATACTCCTGTTTGCTTGGTTCACATTTTTCAAGGGACATTCACAGCTAGTTAAGTATAACTCACAGAACAATTTATTCTACCAAAGCTGGCAAGCAGGAATTATTTCCAAAACAAGCCTGGGAGAGGTGAATTAACTTGCCCAAGTTAAAAACAACAACGAAAACTCATCAGTAGTGATTCAGAAATCAAGCATGTTCAGATCCCAAATAATTGCTCACTCTACCATGCCAATGTAAGTTATGTGGTTTGAATTTTTAAAAAAATAGGCGGTGATGAAGAGAGGACTGTAATGTTTTTAAAATAATAAGGAAGGTACTAACCAGAATTTACAAGTGGCTGGACTGTAAACCGCATGGGGTCAGCGACTACACGTCTCTCTCTAATAGTTATTTATTTAATGGTTTTTCATCACTAGACTTGAAGTCAAATGAAAGTCACACCCAAGCTTGATTATGCCATTGCGTTCCCAGCCTATAGTAGGTGTTCTATAAATGTGTTAAATTAATAAATGACAGAATAGATGTCCCAGTATAAGTACTAAATAAATGAATATTAAATTAAATTGAGTTGATAATTTCATGTAAATTAGCAGGGAGGTAGGATATGAGATAAAGATGGAGCTTAAAGGTAGATGAAAATTATTGGATATATTCTAGATCTTGGTTTGGATGGTTGATGTAGGGGTGTTCATTTTGTTATCTTATAAAAATCATTTATATGTATACATTATATATAATCATATAATAAATAGCAATATACTATTATATCATTTTATTTTTTTTTTTTTTTTTTTTTTTTTTTTTGTGGTATGCGGGCCTTCCTCTGTTGTGGCCTCTCCCGTTGCGGAGCACAGGCTCCGGACGCGCAGGCCCAGCGGCCACGGCTCACGGGCCCAGCCGCTCCGCGGCATGTGGGATCCTCCCAGACCGGGGCGCGAACCCGGTTCCCCTGCATCGGCAGGCGGACGCGCAACCACTGCGCCACCAGGGAAGCCCCTATTATATCATTTTAAAAAGAGAGGAAGGTTGGAAAAGTGAACAACATCAAAGAAATCTACACTTGAACCAAGGTAGTATCATGAACCTGGAGTTTGATTAATGTGACTCTGAGTTTCAATAAAAATACAGAATAGAAGAATGTGATATTCTATTTAAAAAAAACAAGTTTAATGTACCTTTGATGAACCTTACAGCATTAAACATTTCTGAGTCCTTATCACGTGTGAAAACATTCTGTGAGATCCAGGTAACTAAATGTGATTATGTCACTAATTATGAAAATGTGGGAGGATTATACTGGCCATATGGCTAGAGAGCTACAGGGGCAGCAAGAATTCGGTGAGTAAAATACAGCCGAGGTGAGGGCAGAAGTCATTAAGAAACCTTTACATAGGATATTGTTGTATAATCTGGTTGACCAAGGGCTGTGTGTCATCTCCAAAGAAGGAGAAATTTTCCCACAATTCTCTTTTTCAAAATGAAAATGCATATATTAAATAATTCTTCTTTGTGTAATCTCAACCAACTTACCCTTGTAGACGGGACTTTCCCCTTCTCTATTGCAATACATTCTAAAATAAGTTCCCTTAGCTACTCAGTGTTGATTGACGGCCTGTGATCATTTCAGAGGCAGGTCTTTTTAGAACTATCTCACAGTTATGCCTGAAGGCAAGAAGTCTTCTTTTAGATAATTTGGAAAGTCCATTTAATGTGAATTCTCATTATTGATTTATAAGTCTCTCTTGCTGGTATAAAAAAAAATTTTTTTTTAAAACAAAAAACTGTGACTATATCTATAAAAACCTAATGACCATGAACCATCTCTACAGGTCATCCTCAGTAGCCATAATTTGGTTACTTCTCTAGATATGCCCTTAGAACTGTTACGGAAGTCATCTGGCATTTGCCCTCAAAATTGGTAGCTCTTAATTTATTCACCCATTGAGCATGATTTACAAGACTGTTGATGATATCACTTGCTGTGTCCCTCCTGGCAGCCTATACACTCTGGTCATAGAAACTGTCTCTAGGTCTCCGTTAAGGCTCTGTTAGGCTCTGTTAAGCACCCCAGCAAGGGTCCTTCTCCCTAGAATGCCCTTTCCATGGTGACTGCTTGGAGGACACCTCTTCATCCTCCAAGACTGAGTGTAAGTACCATGTTCTTCCACATTCTTCTTCCATCCAGACTGACCTGATCTCTTCCGTGGTGGTCTTCCCAGACCGGGGCGCGAACCCGGTTCCCCTGCATCGGCAGGCGGACGCGCAACCACTGCGCCACCAGGGAAGCCCCTATTATATCATTTTAAAAAGAGAGGAAGGTTGGAAAAGTGAACAACATCAAAGAAATCTACACTTGAACCAATGTAGTATCATGAACCTGGAGTTTGATTAATGTGACTCTGAGTTTCAATAAAAATACAGAATAGAAGAATGTGATATTCTATTTAAAAAAAACAAGTTTAATGTACCTTTGATGAACCTTACAGCATTAAACATTTCTGAGTCCTTATCACGTGTGAAAACATTCTGTGAGATCCAGGTAACTAAATGTGATTATGTCACTAATTATGAAAATGTGGGAGGATTATACTGGCCATATGGCTAGAGAGCTACAGGGGCAGCAAGAATTCGGTGAGTAAAATACAGCCGAGGTGAGGGCAGAAGTCATTAAGAAACCTTTACATAGGATATTGTTGTATAATCTGGTTGACCAAGGGCTGTGTGTCATCTCCAAAGAAGGAGAAATTTTCCCACAATTCTCTTTTTCAAAATGAAAATGCATATATTAAATAATTCTTCTTTGTGTAATCTCAACCAACTTACCCTTGTAGACGGGACTTTCCCCTTCTCTATTGCAATACATTCTAAAATAAGTTCCCTTAGCTACTCAGTGTTGATTGACGGCCTGTGATCATTTCAGAGGCAGGTCTTTTTAGAACTATCTCACAGTTATACCTGAAGGCAAGAAGTCTTCTTTTAGATAATTTGGAAAGTCCATTTAATGTGAATTCTCATTATTGATTTATAAGTCTCTCTTGCTGGTATAAAAAAAAATTTTTTTTTTAAACAAAAAACTGTGACTATATCTATAAAAACCTAATGACCATGAACCATCTCTACAGGTCATCCTCAGTAGCCATAATTTGGTTACTTCTCTAGATATGCCCTTAGAACTGTTACGGAAGTCATCTGGCATTTGCCCTCAAAATTGGTAGCTCTTAATTTATTCACCCATTGAGCATGATTTACAAGACTGTTGATGATATCACTTGCTGTGTCCCTCCTGGCAGCCTATACACTCTGGTCATAGAAACTGTCTCTAGGTCTCCGTTAAGGCTCTGTTAGGCTCTGTTAAGCACCCCAGCAAGGGTCCTTCTCCCTAGAATGCCCTTTCCATGGTGACTGCTTGGAGGACACCTCTTCATCCTCCAAGACTGAGTGTAAGTACCATGTTCTTCCACATTCTTCTTCCATCCAGACTGACCTGATCTCTTCCGTGGTGGTCTGGGTTTGCTGAGTATTCATCCATCAAAACACTAAAACCTAGTTCATGTTATAAGTCTCCATTCCCATCACTTGATATGTGAACTGGAAAAGACCAATGAGCAGTATCCCGTTTCTGAAGCAAGCTCAGAAACAAGAAATGAAAGTTAAAAAGTAGATGGATGGAGATTAAAATATTAACTTCATTACAAACAAAATTGGAGAACATGGTTTTGTCCCTGGGCCAGATTTACAAACATGTCAACTGGTATTGATTGAATGCATTCCTGATTTCAGACTTTCTTTGTCTTTCTAGAATATTCTTTGTGTTCCTGGGATTTTATTTTAAGTGCCATCTCTGCCTGGTAGCAGAGAATGCAGCCTAGGCATTTCCACATAGATTTCATCAAATAAAGTAGAATTTTGGTCACCTTCCCCATCCATGGGGTTATTGTAATTTCTGGGAAAGGCTTTATGAGTCCCCCAACATCAAGGGCCCAGAGAGGGGTTCATCTGATCCTCACTAACTGAGATGTGATTTCACCTGCTTCAAAATCCTGGATGAATGATTTACTCTGCCTCCTCTGTCATATCCATTCCTCCTGATAATTTATATTTTTTCATCCTATTGGTTATCTCCATCCCTCAACTAATTTTGAGCTCACAATGTCCCCTCTCTGCCTCCCAGCATGAGGGTCCAAAGGAGGTTTGGGCACTCTCCTTTGCTATTCTGAGGCTGTGGAAAACACCTGGGGCTGTATCCAGTCTTTCCTGCCTGGCCATGTCACAATAGATATAAATCACCACCATTCTTATTCTAAAGTTGCTGCAATAGGGGGACTTTCATATGAAAATTGGCGTATATTTTAGACTTATTCAGGAAGCAATGGGCAAGTCCAATTTACACCTGGGTCCCTCAGTCTTTCCATCAGTTCAGCCCTGGGGTGCATGGGCATGGGTGGAGATGCCAGATACTACATCTAAGTCTTCTGTGTTCTAAACATTTTCAGTTGCTGCTCTGGCATAGGTGATTTTCTCTTCTCACTGTGGCAGTTTTTTAAAAAAGGATTTTATTGAACCCACTGTTTATGCCAGAAAACTGGACTATTGGAAGCCCAAAGTTCAGAATGAGAAATCTTGACTTGAAGTCTCTTTGTTCTCTACACCTGACAGCATCAATCCTCCCTTGTAACAATGTATGTCTGCTGACTAAATATCAATGGATAGAGCTGGGGAAGATTCAAACCTTAGCTAACATCTAAAATTTTCATACTTCTTGAAATTGAGGGGAATAAGTGCTTAACAGAACATTGGGAAAAAATCTATGAAACTGGAGAATTTGCTATATCCATAGTGTTAAACTTATTGCATGGTCCAATCCCTTCTTAAAATCCTTCAAAATCTGTCTTTATCTTGGAAGGAAATTCAATCTTCTCTTCATGGAACACAGAAATATTCTGGATCTGTTCTCTAGCTACTTATACCACTGCCATCTCATATGTGCCTGTCATAATGAACCACTGGATTCTCCCCAGTTCCTCACCTCTTGAGCTTGGGCTCAAGTTTGGCTTTGCCTCTAGAGTGATTTCCCCATCCTTGACTATATCTCCTCTATATATCCTGCAAGGCTGAACTTAGAAAATACCACCCCAGAAATCTTTCTCTCTCCACCTGTCCATCAAAGATGAGCAAACCTTCACTAGGTATCTGCAGGCCTGGTGCCTAATAGATGCTACTCCTTACTATCTTCTGTTCTATGATGACTTCTGTAACTGTAGTTGTAATACTTTATAACCTGTGTTCATTTTCTTATTCATTCTCCCAGCGGACTGAAAGATGTTAAATATCATCCTTCTCGTTTTTGTTTCCCCAAGCCCTAGCTCTGAACCTGGAAGAGTCTCAACCAACATTCTTTGAAGGCAGTTGTCATGATCATACCCCATATCAACTAATCAACACATGCAGTAAATTAACAAATAACACATTTTGCATAAGACTAATAAGTTGTAGGGAAACCCATTATTTTAATCATGGTTTATATCTGCATTAACAAAATACCAGATTGCCAGTTTTTCATTGTGCTGTGCACTGCTATCTATAGAGCAAAAAAAACCAAACCTAATTGAACAGCATCTCTTGATCTTTTCTGATTTGAAATTAATGAGAACTGCAATTAATGAGGACTATGTTAAAGATAAAAATTGTATATCTGAATCCGATATTCAGACTCTACTAAATTTACACGAGAAAAAAGTCTCCATAAGAAAAGGATCCAGATATAACAGATCACAGACTTTAAACACAGAGGAGATAACACTGAAACTCTAGCTAGGAGTTCTGGACTTTAATATTTTTTGTTTTTTAAATTTCAACAAGGTATTTTCTCTCTCTAGTTTTTGTTCACTCCCTCGATCATTTATTAGGTATACCTTTAATGAGTATACATCTATAATATACCAGGCATTGGGCTAGGAAAATATCAATAATGGAATTTGGATAAATGGATTTTATGATATTAACACATCATAATTTACAGAAATAGCATTTTCAAAGTTTACCTTATGTAATAGTCATAGCACATCTATAAATTTATTGTTAATATTATTATCTGCACTTCATCAAGGAGAAAACAGATTCAAAAGACTAAATGACTTTCCTATTATCATGTTGTTGATTTCATGCCAGAGCTAGGGCTTGAACTCAAGTCTCATGAAGAATAACTCTATTGTTTTTTGGGTGTTTTGTGGATGCTTTCTAAAATCTTTTGTTGATACTTCATGTTATCTAGCCACTTATTTCATCATTCATTCTTTTTCCCTCCTTCCCTTCCTTCCCCCCTTCCTTCCTTCCCTCCCCTTCTAGAATATTTATTGAGCACCTGCTTTATTCCAAAACCTCTTTTAGATATCCATTATCATTTAATGACTTATTGGTTCTTGAGAATTAATAGGAACACTGCTGGCCCTCAGTTGTATAATATAAAAGATAATATAAGTTCAGAAAAAGTTAGAAAGCCATTTATCTCCCAGAATATTAAAAAAAATAGACAGTATAAAGCAGCAGTCTGGGGGCAAAAAATAATGATTTTTAAAATGCTTTCATTCAAAATGTTGGTGCATAATAGAAGATGCTCCTGGGGAAATAACTTGTACTGTGTTGCATTCCATTTTGAAAATAATGAGCAGTGATATGAAAGTTTTTATGTTTTTACTTTGCTACAGGAGAAAAAAATAGCAGGTGAACATGAAAAGGCAACATCACTTCTCTGTTAGTTGTTTTTTGATATTTTTACAAAAAATTTTATTAATTTTATTTGGTTTTGTTCTCCTACTCACACATAATATTACATATATGTTTCTAGAAATTTAGGTAAAATCAGAAAAGTACAAAGAAAGAAACAAAACTTCCCTTATACTTAAAGAACAGAAATAACTACTGATCATTCCCTGAGTTCTATACTTCTGTCATTTATCTATGCATATGGTGGTTTTATTTATATTATTATATTTTACAAATTTAATATCATGTCCTCTACCACTTCTAAATTGCTCTTTCCTACTAAATATTATGAGTTTTTAAAAATATATATTCTATGATTTATTTCAAAATGAAAGTGAAATATTCTCCCTTATTTCCTTGAGATGGCTTTATCAGGCTCTGGTCATCAGTTCTGGAAACTCATGCCTTGGTTTCAAGTCTGCCAGTATGTGCGTTGCCCCGGGCAAGTCCGTTCATCTCTTTAGATACCTATCTCATCCTCTGCGTAAGAAAGAGATTGGAATTGGATGATGTGGCATTCAAGTGCTAGTATTCTAGAATTTTCTAATTCTCCATCAGTGCAAAGCCTACCATCCATGTCGCAGTGGAGTCTGGGACCCTGTGGAGAAAAAGCAGGACTCTGTACATCCCGGTGATGTTTAAAAGTGCAAAAGGGCGACCTTGGCATGTCTGCTGCCAGAGCTTTGTGTTCTGTCCTGAGCATTCTCGGAACCTGCTCAGGCTCACCGACAGGGGGCGTTATGAGCCTGCTCACTGGAGTTGAACGCCTGGATCATAATTCAGCCAATCCCTAGCAACAAGTGAATTCTCTCTACCGGAATGGTTACCAATAGATTTAATCACCCTTCCATCTTTTGCTTTTATGTTTGAAGTGCCTACGACTATCTTCCTAAAGTCTTACAAGAGGAACAAAAATCTCCATTTGGTGAGCTGCCACGATAAATGGCCTTTTTTCAAGTGCATATAAAGTTGCATACAGAAGGGACTCGTCAAAAAGCCCAAACTTAAATACTTTTTCTACCAATGTCCTTGTGGCTTTGACCAAGTCGATTAACCACCAGAGGGGCAGTATCCTTCGAAGGGCAGAGCACAAGTTTGGAGTTCAATGGGCATAGCTACTGTGCGGGTTTGAGAAATTCACTCAGCAGCTATGAGCAGAATCATATCATATCATATTATATTATAATAAAATGTGTACTAAATGAATCATTATTATCATTTTACTGATGTTGTCCTCGTATTATAGTGTCTTTTGGGCACTTCGTCATGTATCCTCACAACCTCTTTGACCCATCTTCTACCCATCCCCCAACCTCACTTTTTAAAAATATAAATCTATTTATTTATTTATTTATCTTGGCTGCGTTGGGTGTTCGTTGCTGCGCGCGGGCTTTCTCTACTTGCGGCGAGCGGGGGCTACTCTTCGTTGTGGTGCGCAGGCTTTTATCACTGCGGTGGCTTCTCTTGCGGAGCACGGGCTCTCTTCTATCTGCTCGCCATTCATCTCTGTCTTGTTATTCCTCACTCCCACTGGCGGGATTGGTCTTTCCCCAGATCTACAGGGGCTTCTTACTTTTACCTCCTTGATTAATTATTATCTCCTCTGACACCCTCTGTACAGACACACTCTGTACCATCGTTATGTCACTCTTTCTCATGACTCACTGAATTTTTAAATCTTTGCACGTATCACTATTCAAAAATAGCTTCCGACTCTAAATACATACGTCTGTTGCACTTATTTGTTTTCTGACCCTCTTCCCGCCCTCTAGACCAAAAGCTCTGTGAGAGCAGGAAACCCCTGTGCTATATGCCCCTCTGTATCCACTAAGCTCAGTGTGGTGCCTGGCACAAAGGAAATGCTCAAAAAAATATCTGGTGAATAAATCATTGAGGGAAGGAAGGATAACAAGAAGGAAGGAAGGAAGGAAGGAAACAAAAATTGGAGAAAGATTGGAAGGTGAGGATTACGCATTGTTTTTAAGGATGTGTAAGGTAATCCACAAAGCACTTTCCTGGTATTTCTCTCTGAAGCGTTCACGCAGGCTCCCAGCCTGTTGGGGTCCTCATCTTTCCTGAAGCAGCCGACGGCAAGCATGACCTTCTGTTTCGTTTTGAAATAACTTTCTTAAAAGTTAATTTCACTGTTGCCTTATAATTATTTACACACCCATTTGTTGCAATATTTAAAAATACATTCACTTACCATCAATTTCAGGATGCTTCAGGAACATGCTCAGTGTCTGTTCTGTGGATGTTCCTTGGGACTCGAGCTCTCTGCTTGTTCCCCAGCTGGGGAAGACGATCTGCCTGATGAAAGTCTACGAAGGTCTCCAGGCAGGGGTATTCTGTAAAGTGCATGCCCAGTAATCAGCCTTTTCTGAATAACAGTTGTGTTTGTGAAGAGGATGGATTGGAGGACAGAAAGATGATCCTGTGAACTGGATCTCTTTGCAACTACTATCGGCCAAATGTGCATAAACAGAGAAAAAGAAGGCTGACATGATATATCTCAGTTACTGAAGGATTTTTTTTTTTAAAGTAAATGCTTCTTTTTACACATAGGCTTAATGCTTACATACTGTTAAAATCCTGTCACTTGTTTGAAATATTTGAAGGAGAGTCTCCTATATTTGTAAGTATGCCTAATCAGTCATTGAGACTTTTGCCACTTAGTGCTTTAGAAAGAACCTGGATGACAAGTTAGGATGGCTGGATCAGACCCCTGGCACGGACCCTATAAGAACCTCAGTTCCTACCCAAAAAAATACACATTTTGGCTCTGAGGTTTTTAGTCTTCCTTCAAGCCTCAGAAATAAATATTTCTAAGGATTTCCTTACATAATTTCATAAACTGTCAGCAGAGCAGAAAGGATTTTGTCATCCCAGGGGCTTAGAACTGGACTCCACTTTTCACTGGGCAATGTGACAGCATAAGGCCATGCCAGAGCACACATTAGGTGTACAACAGGCTCCCGGCCTTGAACCAACCAGACAAGCCAAACAGGCAGGAAATGTCTGAATGTCTACACCAGAGTGGTCTCTGGCTATGGGAAAGTGCATGACACACTGTTTCAACACACGTAACACACCCTATACCGCATCCCATCTCTGTTGGGCCATCAAAGAAGTCAACTATCTCCAAGCTCTCTGATATTTGCTCATTAACTTCCCTTCTTCCTCCCTATAGGTTCTTATCTATTCTTCTTCCTATAACCATTGAATTCTCAATTTTCAAAATCATTGTGGTCTCAGATCCTGCAATTGGACTACCCAATTAAGAGAGAGGGTTACAAACCAAGGAGACGTTTACATAACCTCAAAATACCTTTCCATGTAACTCATTAATCACAAAGGGGAAATAGTGTCTTTATATTGGAGTGAGCTGGGAAACATTGCCTTAACCAATTGACCAAAACTAGTTCACCAGTGTTGGGAGCAGATTATGCTATATGGCTCTGGAAGGGAAGGCATCCACTACCAGTCAATTATATCCTGTCCAAACTCATGTAACCCATATCTACATAAGCAAACATTAGAGCAACTAAAACTGAGGGACATTCTAGAAAATCATTTCCCTGTACTTTTATGCCCCCACCCCCAGAAAAAAAAAAATCAAGGTCAAGAACAAAAGGATAAAGGGAAGGGTAGGAACAGTTCTGGATTAAAATAAACTAAGTGAAATAGACACCTAAATGCATTGTGAGGTCCTGAATTGGATCCTGGACCAGAAAACACAGCTAAAAAAAAATTACTGGGACAACTGATGAAAATAAAAGAAGATAATAATATTATATACATATTAAATTTCCTGATTTTGATCATTGTACTTTGGTTATGAGAAGGTTCTTGTTTTCTAAAACTATACAGAATAAAGTATTTAGTAGTAAAGGAGCACAGCCTTCAAATGATCTGCAAAGTTTAGAAAAAATATAAAACATATATAAATTATATTATTGGGATAATTTATGAACTCTAATTTGGGTCATGGTTAGACAATGGTATTATGTCAATATTAAATTATTAGTTTTCCTGATTTGGGGAGTTGTGCTTTTATGTATATTAGGTCCAGTGCCTCCATTTTGCTACGTTGTATGTTAACTCACCCGTTTTTGACTTATTCACAACTGATTTGTTAGAAACATGGGTCTAGCAGCTGGGTCTCCTGAAAATTGTTTCAACTATCCTATCTTGTTAAATAAACGTTTAGAAACAAACAGTAACAACAATTTTAAAAAACAAACAGAAAGCACGTACTGATGAGCACTGAGAGTTATCTGGGTGATGTCTGGAGTCACATTGACTAGCTCTGCAATTTTCTGACCTTGGAACGCTGAGCCAGGTGCTTTCATTTTCTGTGCCTTAGTCGCCCCATCTCTAAAATGGAAATAATAGCTACTGACGACATTTTTTAAAATTAGAGTTGATAATAAATGGAAAGGACAGAAAACTGTACTTCATGTTTCACATGGTTATGTTTTTACCTTCTTGCGTTCTGCCCTGTATTTTCCACTTGCCCTTCTAGGTCAGCTTTCCATCCTGTTTCATGAGCAACTTTAGGAATGCAGTCATGCGCTCACTTGCCTCTCAACTTCTGGGTAGATTCAGAATCAGCAAAGCAGCACACAGGTGCGGGCAGAAGGGCTGTTGGATACTTACCCTCTTCTTAAGAAGCCGCCTTTCGGTTGTGTCTCTGTCTTAACCTAAGCTCCTGTCAGGCATCCCCCTTTTATAAGTTCTTGTGACTTTCCACTGGCCTTTTCTAGGAGAGACAAACGGTCTCAATGTTACTTTCCCACAAGGTTTTACTAACTCATGCTGGTTTTCTCCAATTTTGCCCAGACCTCTGTCAATGTCCATATTATTAACATTTCTTAATTAACTTAACTGAGGGTGGCATCTATTTCTTGACACGATTCTGACCGACATACATTCCTTAAGTAAAGATTTTCCATATTTATGCATTCATGTATTCATTCACCAAATATTTATTAAACATCATCTGTGTCAGACTCTGTTATAGGTTCTGATTTTGACAGTAAAGTCGCCCTCATCTTTCCTTTTTCCAAAGATGACATAATCCTAACAAATATTCTTCAAACAATTTTTTATACTGAATTCTACATAATAATTAATGCTATGTCTCAGGGAATAATATAAAGAGAGAAAGACATATAAATGGGAAATATTGATGCAGTGGATAAATGGCATGATGGAGACATGGACAGGATATCATGGGGGCAGCAGGACCAAGACTGATTGACTCTGGGGTTGAGAGAATGGGATAGAGATGAAAGAGCAGGGTTTCATCAGACAGAGAAGAGAAAGGATTCCTTTGCAAAAGGAACAGCACGGAGCAAAGGGGAATGGTATATTCAGGAACTGGTAAGAAAATCACACGGCTGAAGACTACAGTGCTGGCAAGTGGGAAATCATGTGGGAATTTGTTGGGAAAAGACTGAGGACATTTCATAAACATTGCACTTTGCTTGAGTATCAGGAGCTAAGTTAGGTGCTAGAGATGTAACAACGACAAGAGAAATATGATCCCTGACCTCATGAAGCCTGTGGTCTAGGGGAAGAGAGGAAGCAAAATGACCAATGACAAAGAGTTAAACAAACAAACCAAGTAAGACAAACTATAATTGTAAAGTGTAATTTTTCTATGAATGAAAAACACTAGAACTAAGGTAAAGTTCAATGTGATGGTTTGGAGACATCTCTGAGGAAGGAGATACTTGCCCCATGAGCTCTAAGAAGAAAGCATCATCCATGAAAATACCTGGGAGAGGATACTTTCAGACAGAAGGGATGGGATTCTCTTTGCTTTCTCCCCAGCTCGTAGCACAGTCTGACACACAGCAAGAGCCCAGCAAATACCCGCAAAATCTGGATTATTAGGTGACTATAACCTCTCTGGTACTCTGATTCAAACTTAATATCAAATAAGCGTGCTGGTTCCAAGTAGATAGGAATGCTCCTTCCTATGCCCGTTTGATATATTCATAATTTTATGAAATTGTACAGCCTCCAAAAACATCTGTTGAATTCAATGGAATGTCCAAGCTTACCCATCTGTATTAGTTTCCTAGGGCTGCCATGATGAAGCCACACACCGGGTGGCTTAAACACCAGAATTTATTCCCTCACAATACTGGAAGCCAGAAGTCTGAAATCAGGGAGTCAGCCAGGTTGGTTTCTACTGGAGGCTCTGAGGGAGAATTTGGTCCATGCTTCTCTTCTAGCTTCTGGTGGGTGCTAGCAATCTTTGTCATTCCTTGGTTTGTAGGTCCATCAGTCCAGTCTGTGCCTCCATCTTCACATGGATTCTCCCTGGTGTTTCCTCTATGTCCAAATTTCCCTCTTATAACGACAGCAGTCATTATATTAGCCCCACCCTAATGTAGTATGACCTTTCTTAACTTGATTACATCAGCAAGGGCCTTATTCCCAAGTAAGGTCACATTAACAAGTACCAGGGGTTAGGACTTCAACATCTCTTTTTCTGGGGGGCACACAATTTAACCCATAACATTATCCTTTCAAATGGCTCCAGAATGGTATGGGTGAAAACTTTGGTAATGAAAGACTACTTGTAGAAGATGTATATTTTTTTTCCCCCTTTTTTTTTTTTTTTTTTTATCCTCTTGAATGAAGACCATATCTCAGTCCCCTGGCCCCATGCTAACATTTTGCACAGCTGGTCTTCATTAAAAATTCATCTCCTAAAAATAGCTCAAGAGTTGTATTTGTGGAAAGAGCCTGTTCTGGTATCATAGTTAGAAATGCCAGTCTCTGTTCCCTGCCCGGAAGAACTGAATGGCCTCCCATAAGGAGGGCTCCTTAGGACATCAGGGTGTCCTGAGCTGATGGAGGGAATTCCAGCGTCAGGCTGGAGGCAGCTGTCAAAAGGATCCCATGTGGTATTTAATCCCATTTCTCTCTTTCATTATCATTAGACCCCTATCTGGTTAATGGGGAGTCTCCTGTCTGCATTCTCTCGTAGATGCATTTTTTTTTATCTCACTCCAACATAGCGCTTTATTATGCACATGAACATTGTGGACTTTTGTTTGTTAGTTTCTGTTTCAGCTAAATTAAAGAATATTTTGGCAGGAGCTTCTCTCTTCCAGCAGTCATATGCTGCTGATTAATCACACACAATGGGCAGGCAGCACGTGGGGTAAAGCAATTTCATGCTAACCATGACCCACTATTTAAGATCATTTTGACACATTGCCTCATTTTATTATGATGTCCTTGGGGGTGGGAGGGGAGGAGAGAGACATGGAGAAAGAGAGAGGGAAGTGAAAGGAAGGGGTATAGAGAAGGAAGAGAGGGAGGGACAGCAGAGAGGGAGACAGAAAAGTAATGCAAAGTTAAAGGAATACGAAGAAATAAGGAGGATGTCACATGCATTTGGAAGAATAGGGTAATCAGATGATACCTTCATGCGCTCATTCAACAGGTAGCACCACCCTGTGGAGTCCAGGTCTGTGAAGCCTGAAGCAAATGTGATAGAGGAGACAAATGAAGACAATGCATGAGGACCACTAATGTAATCCTTGGGAGCAGAGAAGGAGACTCCTTATCTGAGGATGCAGAGCTCAGGGGAAGCTTCCTGGCACAGGAGATGTTTGAAATACATTTCTGCAGGACAAGAAAGAAGCCACCTCTTTGCTGGCTAACAAGAGCGCCCATGCATCCACGTTTACTGCGTTGGGCACTGAGCCCAGGGCAGCTCTACATTGTCCAGTTTTCACAAACAACCATCTGAGGTTGGCAGTGTCATCCCCAGATGAGACACAGAGAGTTTAAGTAACTCATCCAAAGTCACACAGCTTATATGTCACAGTGCAACACAGGAGCAGTCCAGGTCAGGATGATTTCCAAAACTGGCTTCTCCATCAATGTTCTTTGTAGGGCCTTCTGTAGTTGACAGTTAACTAAACTTTTTTTGTGAAAAAGGTCAGTCAGTAGGCTGGCACTTGTTTTGGATTCAAACCACAGGCGCTGGGAGAGCAGGGCCCTCATGGGGTAAAAGCACATGGAATCAGCAATGACGGTGTGAGGTCTGAAGCCCAGGACCTGCCCTTCCACAGCCTAACCCCAGTCTTGACACTAGTGCCAGTTACCACCCCAAGAAACTAGTTCAAATCTTGTTCATCACCATCCCCCAAACATCAAGTACCTTGGAATTGGTGGGGTGGAGCTGGAGAAGAGGAATTTCCCAGTGTGACAGAGTATGACAGCAGAGACCCTTGTAATCCAGCTTTCACTAATGGGTCTCCTTCACTTCATCCTGTCACTCTAATCCCTCTTCACTCCAGTCACTTTGAAAGTGTTCTGAGATTTCCCATCCCTGAGCTCACATTTCCTCTCTCAGAGTTATTTTTTTCTGCCACTTTCTCCTACTAATGATCCTTGCCTTCTCTTTCAGCCTCATATCAGATGTCTCTTCCTTTTGGAGGCCTTTAATCTCTTGGGTGTTAGGATGGTGTCCAGTGGCCAGAGCAGAAGTGAAAGAGGAGGAAGAGGAGGAAGAGGAGGAGGGGGAGGACGAGGGGACAGGGGAGGGGGAGAAGCATCAGTAAAAGACTTGGATGAAAAGACAATGGCTTCATTAATTAGTATTTTGAATGTTTTATTTTGCTTTATATTTTTCTTCCCATAGCACAAGGAATTCTGAGCTAGGAAGTCCAGGCTTGGTGATGGACCACCAGTCCATCCTGGACTCTGAATATTCTTATGTTGTGTACTCACTATGCTCAACATGCAGCTTTGGCCTGCATAGGAATCCTTTGAAATATACATAGACCAACTGTCTGCTGGAAACCCTCCAAGGAAGCCCCACGGGCATCTCTTCTCTGGAGGCCATGTGGTCTGCATCCCCTGTCCCCACCCCCCAGCTCCTTGCTGCTGCCCCCCACCTCCAGCTTCCCTGGCTGCTCCAGTCCAGAAGCACCTGCCTCTCACAGGACGACAGCCCTACTCTCGAATCTTCTATGGACCAGCTTAATTCCTCTACTCTCACTCATTTCTCATCTAAGTTCCCACCTAAGTTAAATCTAATTTCTGTAATAACATTTAGTTGCCATCCTCACTGCTTGACTGCTTGTCTAGAAAAACAAAAACTAAGATATCCTTCATCCAAAATATTTGAAGAGGTACACAAAATGTCATATCTAATCGTTTAACTGTTCCAAAGAATATTATGACTATTGGCACAGTTGGGGCCATGCTTTCTAATAAAAAACTTAAACCATGCAATGGTGCAAGGCCTATACAATGCTTTGTAATACTGGCCATAATTCTGAGTTGTACACCTTTCCTTACCAACCGTGCTTGAACTGAAAATTATTTACTTTTAAAATTTTATATGTGAGTTCTTGTCTTACATTAATGCCCACTAAATTATTAACACGATTTTGAATTTTCCATTTTAGATAGGGATCATTATTTCTTTCTTCCGTTTTTTTTCTCTCTCTCCTTCCTTCCTTCCTTCCTTCCTTTCTTCTTCCTCTTCCTGGCCTACATTTTACAGGTTTGGCCATCCTGACATTAGTTTTCAAAATCAATTCTACTAAACCTAGAAATTGTACATGGTTTTGTATAAATATTTGGCTGTCAGAGCCAGGTAAAGCCTCGTTACGCTTTGCTAAGGACTATCGTTCTTTGAATTATTCAGCTTTCTGCATCAGTGTTTACTTGTCTTGGCTGAATAATATTGTTGTTTGCTATTTATTTGTCTTTTGTTTTTCTATTCTAGCAATTGTATGGGTGTTTATTTCACACAAATATCTAAGGTCACAAAATCTGCATTAATAAAAGTCAGTCTTGAAGATTTATTGTGAAACACATAGGAGTAATAACAAAAATATGTTATCTTTAAACTTAGTCTGTAAAAGCCAATTACTTTCTACATTTGAAAAAAACACCTTTTTTTAATAAAATCAAATACTAGACTTTTTGGCATGGCTGACAAATGGAAATTTTCTATCACTAATTTAAACCAGAATTACATTGTATTTTTTTGGAAACTCTCTCACACCATTAGAAAGATGTGACAGCCATTTTCCAGGACCATGATCCATTAAAATCACAAAGTTCATGTTGTTTAATTTTTGTTGTCCAATCTGAGTATAAATTTCTTCATTTTGTAGTGAGAAAGCCAGACTCAAGTTAAGAATTATTCTCTTTTACAGTCTCCTGGTTTTAATCAGTAATTAAATCTTCATTAAGAATCTGTAATATCCTGTACATGGAATTTATATGGCTCATACTTCATAGAAGTCTGCTCACTTTCATTGTTCTGAATTTCTTAAAAATTTAATGAGAATTCTGTGAGGATTTTATTTTTTCTTTTAAGCATTAATTTTCCTTTTCTCAAAAGACTTTGGTATTTCTATTTTTATCAGGATCCAAATTTGTCCTCATTATTAACTATGAGTCAAAAAATAAAATGTGGTTATATTAAAAGAATATAGATTTAAATATATTTTCTTTTATTTACTTATTTATTTATTTATTTACTTTTGGCCACGTTGGGTCTTCGTTGCTGCGCATGGGCTTTCTCTAGTTGCGGTGAGCGGGGGCTGCTCTTTGTTTTGGTGCGTGAGCTTCTCACTGCGGTGGCTTCTCTTGTTGCAGAGCACGGGCTCTAGGCACGCGGGCTTCAGTAGTTGTGGCACGCAGCCTCAGTAGTTGTGGTGCACGGGCTTAGCTGCTCCACGGCATGTGGGATCTTCCTGGACCAGGGATTGAACCTGTGTCCCCTGCATTGGCAGGCAGATTCTTAACTACTGTGCCACCAGGGAAGTCCCAAAGTTTGAATATATTTTCATTTAAAATTAAATCAAATAGAATAATTTAAAATGTAAATTTTAAATATATATTTTCAAAATGTACTTTTAAAATATTCAAGACTGTCTACTAATATCACAATGCAAAATACAAATTATGCCAAATTAAAATAAAAGTTTAGACTTTCAATGTAATTTTAAGTTTTGAAGCAATCTCAAACTAACATAGGAGTTGCAAGTGCATGCAAATAATATTCTTTTTCTTAAGCCTGATGCTTCATGATTCCAAATTCTTTAGCGTGTATTTCCTACAAACAAGGACATTCTCCTACATACACACAACACAACAATCAAAATCAGGAAAGTAGCACTGACCATTATACATCTAATTGACAAATTTAATCTTTAGACTCCATTAAATTTTTGCCAATCCTCCCAATGATGTTCTTTAAAGTAAAAGTTTCTAGTTCAGAAACACACTGTTAACCTAAAACAATAAAACAGCCAGTTATTTTACCAGCAAAAATGGGTTTATTAGGGAGCAGTAAAGAATTACAATTTGGGACATGCAACTAGCAAGTCATAAAACAAAAGAAAGGAAACTCTTTCATAGAAGAGAAGGGGAAGTTGTGAGGGGCTGTTAAAAGCAAAAATGCCATTGGAGGAAACTGAGAATTTGAAGTATCGTGGCTTTCCATTGGCTGAATTGTGACAGTCTCTCATTGGCTGAGCTGTTGCCAGGCAAAGGAAGTTTTCTTCCACCTGCAAAGGGTAGCAAAGTAGTGTCATGTCCTGCCAGAGCTGCAAAGTAGGTCTCTTTCTATTGAAACCGGTATAGACATGGGGTGGTACCTGCGTGAGAGCTCCCCCTTCTGGCCTCCTGACTCCATTTTAGTGAGGTTCCTCTGTATTAATTTTCACAGCACGGAGCGTTGCATTGTCAGGTCATGTTTTAGCTTCCTTCAGTCTGGAAGAGTTTCTAATCTTTGTTTGACTTTAATGGCTTTGACATTTCTGAAAATCGTAGGTCAGTTTTTTTGGAAGAGTGCTCCTCTACTTGTGTTTGGGATTTTCTCATGTGTAGATTCAGTTTATGCGTTTTGCACAGGAATATCACTGAAGTGAAGCTGAGTCCTACTCAGTGCATCCTATCACATGGCATGTGATTTCGAGTTGTCCAGTGACAGAAGAGTTTCACACTGATCGCTTGATTAGTGTGATGTCTGGCAACCTTCATCATTGCATGATTACATGGTTCCGCTGTTTAGTTAATAAGTATTTTGTGGGGAGGTACATTAACACTCTGTTCAAACCTCTTTCTTCTTCAAACTTGTGATTTTATTCATTTACTTACTACCATCAATAGGGACCCATGGCTTCCTATTTTATTCAGTGGGTTATAATCTATTATTGTCATTACTTTGATGGCTAACTTGACCCAATTTGACCAGGAGACACTCTTTCTCACCCTGCTCTGTTGAGGGTCCCCTTTTTGGGCTACAGCATCCTCAAATAGAAGCCCTCCTCACCCCACTTGGGCTCTGACATCTTGCACTGGGACTTCCCATGTGACAAAGAACTGCTCACACTGGACTTTAACACCCCATAGTGGGCCACCCCTTCCTGGGGATGTCCCCTCACCCCTTTCTTTCTCCAACACTCTGTGCCAGGCCACACACTCTCATGGCTTTTCCTGTACCCCATTGGGTTCCAGCACCCCATGTTAAACAGCTCTGCCATGCAGATGCACCTTTACCTCCCTCAGGCTCCAGCACCCCATGCTTGGAAACCCTTGTTAGGGGGTGCCCTCCTCATCCCACTCAGACTTGGGCGTTCAGCCCCAAGATGCCCCATGTGTGATGCCTTCTTCACCCTGCCCCCAGCCCAACGCTTTGTGTTCTGCCACTGTCCGCCCTCCCCAATAAAGGTGCCTACTGTGCATAGCCCCATCTAATGGCTTTAGGATGATGGAAGGGAAGGGAAATAAGAGGAAGAACATGTATAATATTTTAAATAAAAATTATTAAATCTGACTTTTTAAAAAATGTACTTACATATCAGTTAATATTTTTGTTAAAAATCCATTAATAATGTTCAACCTCCAGCAACAAAAAGAATCAATGCCACAATTTATGGCTGTTATATCTAAATATGTCAGTTATGTCTAATTCTGTAACATTGAATCAATTCACAGTACTCACTGCACATATTGTTCTTGAGTCTTCTGCTGTCAGTTGTAGCTGATGAGTCTTCTAGAACCACACATAAGAACACAAACAGAAGAAGAAAATGGATGCATGTGTGGCACTTCCGGAAAGTTTCACATATAAGGAGCTGTTGCATTTGGTACTGAAGCTATCTGATTTTTTTCCTATTTTGACACAAGTGTTCCTGCTGTTTCACCCTCTCTGATATCCAAAGCAGATCCATGTTCATTTTGGGCACCAACCACAGACATCATGACATTCGAATGCAGTCTTTCAAGGCAAGATATTGAAGCCGTGTCTCCTTGGGTCCTGAATGATGTCAGTTACAAGAGCAGATACTTAGGGTCATGGGTTACATAGCAGGTGTCAGTGATGAGCAGCAGTTCCTCAGCAATAAAAGTGGCCATGTGTTCTTGTAATATAATTTTTAACTCTTGGAGATTTTCACGTGTAGGGACCCCTAAAGCATGGGCCCAGAGCGGAGACCCCCTCTTGCTCAGGGCTAAGGCCAACACTGTTGCTATGGAAACTTGAGCAACCAGAAATACAAATAGTTTCCATTATTGAACACTAACCAGGTCCTACGCTGAGTGCTTTTGTGAATTATTGCGTGTAATTTCTCCAGTAAGCCTGTGAGGTTGCTATGGGTAACCCCATTTTATATTAGAGGATACTGATGCTCAGATGAGAGAGGTTCCAGAGCTGGTAAATGAGGAACTGTAATTGGAACCCAGGTCTTCTGACTGCAGTGCCTGAGCTTGAACAACACTATCAACTGTCCTCTGTAACAACCGTCCTCAGGGTGCCTTTGGGAGGAATACATGCGATTATACATACAAAATACTGGGCAAACTTTAAGGCACACAAAAATTAATGATAGATTGGCAAAGCAGACTACTGACCAATTTGTGTAACCTCAACTTTGAGGAATGATCAACCAGACCAATCATGTCACCCCCCAGCTTTCTACCATCAGTAGCCAAGATCCCTTCCAATAGTCATTTCTTTGAATAAAGCTTTGAAGACCAATTTTATTAATAATTGCAAATCTATTATTAGGGAGCCACCTGATGGCCATTCCTATATGTCAATGTGGATGCAAAGCAGGATGCAAAGGCAGAGGCCCAGGGTGGAGAAATTTTAAAGTGGAAGAAAGTTCTGGCACATTTCTGCCCCAAAATACAGGTTCCAGGAGGTTAGGAGACTATAGATCGAACTTCAGTGCATGTATTTAGTCTGTCCCTGGGGAAAGAGTCGGGTATTTGCTATAGTTAGTCAAGGCAATTACCGGACTGAACACTGATATTCACAACATCATGTGTGTTTCCTTACTTCTTTCAGCATGATAATGTCTTCCTCTACAGACTGATTTATACATGAAGATAGATTAAATTGAGAACCCTGACTTCATTATTCCAGCTCAAGTCCTTTTATCCTTCTCTTTTTCTCACGCTCCTCCTCCCAAACTACTCCTTATAAGTCAGAATGCTTTCCTTCAATTTATGGGGATTCTGAATCACAAAATATAGAAAATACAGTAATAGTTCTTTTCTAATATGATACTCCTGGAAAAACCATTCTATATGTCTAGAGAGATCCATTGCTGTTCACCACTTATTCTCCTCACTAGACTAACACTGATGAAGTACTCTGTAGTGATCCCATTCCTGTCCCCTCTTATAAGCACCAAGACACCTGCAGTATGTGGTCCAGTGAGTGACCAGTACTTGAAAATACTTATTGAATTGATAATCCAGTGATTTTATACCTCACCAACCTTCACTACTATTCTCTGAGCCAACAATTATTCTCATCTTTTTATAGATTTGGAAACAGAAACTGAAAGAGGTCAAGTCATGAATACACCATATTGGAAATCGTATCTTATGATTCCATATCCAAGACTCTCTTCATTACCCTGTGGTTTCCTTCCTGTTGTATTAATATGAAAGACAATGATTTTAGCTTACTTAAAGAAAACAAAACAAAAACTCTACTTCTGAAGTTCCCTTCAAAGCTGGGGCACTTCAAGTTGACAATATAATGATTCACAAGCTCCCTCCCTCCCAGGGAAGGATCTATAATTTCTCATTAAGAGCTACAGAGACAGACACTCCAAAAATGCATGGGGTGATGAGCGGAATAGATTACCTTGTAGCATCTATGAATGTGAGATTGCCATGTTTGACCTATTAGATTTTCTTCACCCTGATGAAATTTTGGATGGCAGCTTCACTTAGAAACTAAATTAACCAAAAACCTCCATCCTGTTCAGGAATAATTTAGATTCTGGATGGATTATTTACTTTTTGCTTAGTCAGGCCTTTGGCATCAAAAAATGAATGGGGAAGGATCCGCTGCCTCATCGTTTTTAGAGTCCACCTGAACAAAGTATCAAAGTCTTATTTCACTCCCTTGGTGAGAAAAATTCACTCATTCAGGAATTCGTTGTTTACTTTATTCACTAACTCATTTATTGAATCTCTTAATAAATTATTAGTGTGATAGAATGCCGAGTTTAAAAATGCAGGGAATTATTGTTTCCATACTCTACATGAACTTTTTGAGAAAAGGAAAAGAATGGGACCTGTGGTTTCTAGATGTTCATTTTTTAAAGCAATCCCCACTTCCAGTCCTCTCTGAAGCAGAAAATGTCCGGGTCATATTCACAGCCATGAACCCTACCCCCATCTTCCGTGATAGGAATGCATACGCATCAAGAACAAAGTGGAGGAATCTCAAGAAGTTCTTGCTCCATAGGTTTTCCAGGATCTGGGAAGACAACTCTGGTGACAAATGTGATTGGGTAATACAGGTACATCAGGCACTTCTTTCTTCTACTAGTGCCCCATTGGGCAAGCTTAGGGGCTGAATGTGTCTTTTGCCTGGGAGGCTACACAATACTTAAGAGACAAAGAGGAAACACTGTGAGGTTCGGAAGAAAGGAAAATTATTGGGTTGATTTGGGATGAAATTTATCTGGATTTATTGGTTTAACATTTAATTTTATTTATTGTCAAACTATCACATATAATAATAAACATGTAATTTATGCTAAAGGCTTGTAATACAACAGATTCAAAAAATAGTGCTTTTTTTTCCCATTCTCATTCCTATCCTTCTCCCAGAAGCAAACTCCTCTTTTAGTTTCATTTTGCTTATACTGGCGTTATTTTTTTTTTTTCATCAGTTTATTTGTCACTTTAGAATCTTAGCTCATTTATACTGCCTCTTTCACACCCCCAATACCCCCATATATATTTCTACAGCCTTAAATACATGCTTGCTGATTTCAGTATTCTGACTATGAAAATATTTTCTGCTGAGTCAAGTAGTATACCATCGTTAAGTTTCTCTTCTTGTACAACTATTGCATTATCTCTGAAGATAATAATCACTTTACTTTTTTGATCTTAGATTTATTTGCCATCTAAGCCTTTCGACATACTCTAGAAACTTATAAAACATCTCTTCAATCCACTTCCCCTCCAGTCTAAACTGTCAGATATTTTAACGTTCCATTTTCCCCCCTAAATACATAATTTCCAGAACCTTCCAACTTGTTAGACTGGGTGGTCTTGGAATCTGCTTTGCAGTTATAATTAAGACAATTTTTAAAAATATCATCCTGGGAATTAATTTGTTTTACTTCTACACTGTGTTGACTTTCATTGTCTTGAATTCTGTATCCCCACCTCCACCCTTTTGTTTGTTTGTTTATAGCATATTTTAAAAACCTCATAAGTGATCATATGAGTTGGTTTAAAATTCCAAATTGAAAAATATATTTAGAGCTTGGACCAAGGAAGAGAATTAACTAATGTCACTGAGAATAAATTACCAGAGAGGCAGGAGAAAATACTGAGAGCATCCCAGACCAATGAAGACAATGTCTCATCAAAAAAAAAAAAAAAAAAAAAAAAAAATTGTGATTATTTGTGTAGAAAACTTTCTAGAATTCAAATAAAAATTCACAAGCCCACACACAGCTCTCTAGATACACACTTCTATAGATGAATGAGTCTTTTCTACATCCCCCTAATTAGTAATGACTGATCTCATTCTTCAATATTAACACATGTATACTTTTAAAATATTCTTTATTAATTTTATCCTGCATGTACATAAAAGTGTTCTGGATCACAGACAGATTTCTTATTAATAGGGTAATTAATAAGCACATTGGTTTCCCTTGCCCCAAACATTATACCAGAGATGAGGAGATTAAAGCCAAATGACAACATCTTCTGCAAGAGTGTCTGGATACCCCTAAGGGGGAGGTAAAGAATAGTGTATTTTCCCCTTTCACGTGCAGGGGAAAGATGGCTGCCCCCTCATCTCCGTAAAGGAGAGAAAAAAACTTTTGGTTTATTAAGAGAATGGCAGGGACCATGGGTTCACCCTTTGCCCAAATGCTTTGGAATGTAAGCCTGTCTTTCCAAGATCCAGGTAAACCCAGGGGTCTCTGTCTTTTAAGACCCGAAGATGTCTCCTAGATCTGAGCTTCATACCTTTTTGATCTGCAAACATCTGGAGAAATAGCGCTTCAATCCTTCTGGCACCTCAGGGCTTAACCTAGGTACCTAGTCTGGACTGTAACTAGTTAACCCTCTGTGATCAGAGCAATTAACTAGAGAAATGGCTACAGAGCTCAGTCTCATGGTAGGTAAGGGAGTAAAGTGCTTCTGGGAGAAGTAAAAGCAAATGCCATCTTTCTATCATATACATTTCCAAGTCTCAGGAAGCTAGGGCTTTTTACAGGAAAACCAGGAATTCCAAAGAAGTTTTATCTTCCCACACAGGCAGCTCACTACCTTACAAGGCAGTTAATTTCATTTTTTAAATGCTCTTGTTGAAAATAATGGAGATAGCAGTCACCCTAACCACCATTTATGGACTGTTCACTGATGGCCCAAGAATTGTGCTAACTGCTTCATAGACATTTGATCTCTAGACAACCCTATGAGACAGAAACCACTATTACCCCATTTTAGAGATGTATAAACTGAGATGCACATTGATTATGAAATCTTTCTGAGATCTAGCGCTAATATGTCCTTGGACTCCCTTCTCCCTTACTCCCAAGTGGCTGTATCCTGTACCCTCTCTGAAGCTGGTTCTAGCACACTTCTTCCCCCAGGGCTGAACACTCTATTTCTGTAACTTTCCCTCATCCAATTTCCAGACCCTCAGTTCTTTATAACATTTATCCTTTCAGGATTTCCAGACCCTCTATCAACCTTGTCACTGTCCTCTAGATGTACCTTTGTTTGTCAAAGTCCTTTTTGAAAGGAAGTGCTCTGAATTGGATCCAAGTGCTTTTGGGTTCAGATAAGGAGCTGCATTTTCTCTCTTAAAAGTGATTGGGAGACTTTGAAGGGTAGTACAATATGCAGATTTGCATTGTATAAGGTCACTTTCACAATACAATGGAGACTGACCTGGAGGGGATCCAGGCAGTGCAAGAAAAGGACCAGTTTGATAGTTATTGAATCAATATTGACTAGAGATGATGGCAATTTAAAAAAAGATCTTGGCAATGGAGATTTCCCTCTCTGTTAAATGGGTCTTAACCTGCTCACTCTAATTATCTTAGACTGCTTTTTTACCTTTTGATAACTAGGGTCTTATTAATTCTTGGCATTCAGACTATTAATGCCTGGATCTCTCATTTAATATGAACTAATACAAACAAAAATCATAAAGGGAGTCATGGAAGGAAATCCCCCAAAACTAGGAGTGGTGTCGTTTGGGAGCTGATGAATCTAATATATCTTGGTAATATTACCTCCACCTTGTTGTTATTCAACTCAGATGGGGATGAAATCTGAAGACCGTAAAAATGCTATTCTGGGGCAGAGGGGTTCTTCTGGTCTATGTAAATCTCAGTCACAGATCTTCGGTTTTGGCTACTGTTCTTCCTGTCACGGTTGTAGAAGCTTCTCCAGTAGCTCAATATCCAAGGGAGGGAAAAAGATTCATCACCCTTCATTTTCTCTAATAAAAATGCACACCCAAATCTATCTAGACACATAACAGATGGAGTCATTTGTGTCCATACATAGAAATACTCAATGTCTGCTCAGACATACTTCTACACACAAGCACACAATAATATGTATATCCCTATACATTCCTTTGACACAATGTAGCCTTTGTGGAGAACTGAGGGGTGTCTACAAGGCTTTTCACTTGGTCCTCCAAGGATGAGATCATTTTAATGATTTCAGGGCAAGGACAAGTCTGGCTACAAAGTTTTCAAGTTGAAGAATAGGGTTTATTTATTTATTTATTTATTTACTTACTTACTTACTTATTTTAGATTCTGCTTGTTGTTATTATTACTTTTTTTTTTTTTTTTTTAGTTTGGAATTACATTCTTTAGAAATTCTATGACGCTGATGTAATAAGATGTTCCTAAGCTAGCCCTCAGTTTTCAGGACATTTCCTACCCCAAGATGGGAGTCAGGGATGAAACCAAGATGGAACCAGGTTGAAGCTGCTTAAAGTTGTCCCTACTGTAGGCAAAAGGATGGCTTCTATCCCCTATGGGTCCCAGCACAGGCCGAGCAAAAGATGTGTAATGCAAAGTCTCATATGGTAAATGGCATGATTTGCCTAGCATGTCTCTCAGGAAGTTGCAGTCACTTGGGGTTTGAGGATCTGCCCTCTTCCTCTTTTGTTCTTTTCCCCAATTCTCCCTCCCTCTCCCTCTTAACTCAAAAATTGACCCCTTCTCCAGCTCTGGCCTCAATGCACGTATTTCCCCGTTGGGAACTCAGCTAATGTAGCAGAACCATTGCCTACAGAGTCTTGAAGTCAAGGCATTTATCTAACTTCTCCTTAATGATGCCACTAAATTAAACACCATATTGACCAATTCAGATGTGCATTTGCAAGATCTCTCACACTTAAAATATGTAAGAGAAAGAGCTAAATCACAAACTAACAGAAGGTGGTTACTGATTTATTCTAAAAGGAAAATTCCTAGGGATTTTCTACAGTAACTAGGTACCTATAAAATCAGAATTACAATTTGCAGTGCTTGACAGACATTGAGTGAGATATTCAATAATCTAGGGGAGAAAATAAACATTATAAGTAGATTTTACCAAGGAAAGCAGGCAATGTAGGTTAGATATTCTGAAGAATTTAACACTACAAAAGTTTGCAGTAAAATGATTTCTTGTTTAGCTCTTTGTTTAAAAAAATACTATGCAACTGTCAGAAAGAAAAAGGACAATGTTTGAAGAAAAATGGCTTTGAAACCCAGCTGAGATGGTGACTAGACATGTGACATTGGACAATTTCTCTAAATATGTCAGTTTCTTTTTTTTGATGAATATAGATAATATTTTCTCAATAGGTTAGTTATAATAATGAAACATGCTAATACATACATATATATGCAAATTATATGAAAACTTCAAGATGTCATCAACACTTATGGAGTGAAAGTGAAATAAAAAGACCAGATTTATATGTCTCCTGAATGTTAATGCATTAATATTATTTTCCATTTGATACTAAGCCTCAATAACATGTAAAGGCAACTTTGAGGATGGTAAAATCTAACTACCTTGTCACCTACAGGATACCTGTGATCTGTTAAGAAGCCACACATTAGTTTTTGCCACTCACAAGGGTCTGTGGAATAAAAAAGAAAATTGTAATTCTGCTTTTACAGAGGAGCAAAGCAAATTTGTCCCACATTTTTATTTTGGTACATGTTGAAATTAATCTAGTTTTTTGTTTCCCCCTTGAGAAATAATTACTGCAACACTCTTGTGCAAAAGATCATGGGTAATATGAATTCTATCAGGATCCTAATGTTAGTAGATTTGCTTACTTTTCCTGCCTTCTTTCTTTCTCCAGGGCTATTTGGTATTCAGGGTAAGAAGTTCAGAGGAAAATAAATTTTAAACTATTTACTTTATTTCCTTAAACCTTGACATCTAGTTGTGGCAAGAGTCACTCATTTGCCCTCCTTCCTCTTTTAATGTAATTCTGTGTTTTTAAAGGTAGACATAAGAAAACTTAAGAGAGTAATTGATCTCCCCTTTTGTAGCTGGGTATACTTACACAACTGTAAACACTGCAGCAATGCTCTGAGTCCATCTAATTCTGTGGGTCTTTCTATAACAGTTGAGGCATCTCTCAAAACAACATCTTCCTTTGTGTATTTCTGAGAACTAAGAACATTTAATAAAGCCCATCACTGTCCTAAAACAGCAACAATTTTGAAATTAGAATTCATTCGCATAAACAAAAGACCAGTGCAAAAGAACACTGAGGTTTCCAAAGAGCTATCCTTAGAGTAGTTTATCTTTTATAAAAGTGATCAGAAGTAATCGAGTTCTGTGGTTTTCCTCAATTTATTAGATACAACTGAGTTATAAACCTAGTCTATGACAAGGGAATTTTATCTCTCACTAAAATACTGGCAAAGTACGAGAGCTAAAGTAGGATTTAAAATTAAATTATTCACATTAAGGCTACAAGACTGGTTCCTCAGGAAATGATTAACAAGATACCCTGTGACTTAAGGAATAGATTTAAGAATATGTCATTGTTCCCAACTTTTGATGGGCATACTATTCATCACCACTTTTCCATTTATAAACTTTAATATATGCCTTAGATTCATTTCACTCACTCACTCACTCATCTATTCAACATTAATTGAAAATCTTGTAGCTTCTACACGATGTGGCTGAGGACGTAAAGGTACAAAGATCCAATTTCTACCCCCAGGGGAGTTATAGGACATCTGTAAAGATGTCCTTTAAAAGGATTGTTAGGGCTTCCCTGGCGGCGCAGTGGTTGAGAGTCCGCCTGCCGATGCAGGGGACACGGGTTCGCGCCCCGGTCCGGGAGGATCCCACCTGCCGCGGAGCGGCTGGGCCCGTGAGCCGTGGCCGCTGAGCCTGCGCGTCCGGAGCCTGTGCTCCGCAGCGGGAGAGGCCACGGCAGTGAGAGGTCCGCGTACCGCAAAACAACAACAACAACAACAACAACAACAAAGATTGTTGGAAGAAGGGGAGCAGCTGCTATGGCGAGTGTAAAGGATGCTAGAGAAAGCAGATTTGAACTCTGCACAGATTGTGGAAAGCTTGCCTTAGAGATGTCTGGCGAAAGAGAGGAGGATGCTCTATTCAAATAAGTGATTCTACCTTCTCTAACAAATACTTTCGAATTTTAGCGCTTAGCACGATAAAGGCTTCTTTCTTGCCCACCTCGCTTCCACGTTCCACGTCACCCACAGCTCAGCTGGAATCTGTGGTTAAGCCTCTGGCCACTTTCTTCTTCTTGGAGTCCCCTGCCTTCTCCCTTGGATCCCGACAAGTGGTTTTAGAGGCTTGTCCTGGCAGTGGCATCCCTCACTTCTGTTGGAATCACATGGCCCCAAACTTCCTACTGTGGCCCATGTAGAAACAAAAAGCTAGGGATTATATCAATAGTTTGGTAGTGGGTCCCGGGAAGGAAGGGTTTCTAGTTACTCGAACACCCTGGTAGTGCTTCCAGAATGGATGGGGGAATCCAAAGAGAGGAAACAGGGTTTACAAAAGCACAGAGGAGGAGAACATTGCCTGATCAAGGAGGAGAGATGAAGTGGGGGCAGATGGAACCAGGACTCGAAAAATGACATTGATGTCGGCTTTGTAAATGAGCTTCGATTTTATTACGCAGGCATTGAGGGCTCAATAACAAACGTTAACAGAGGAATAATGGGATCATGTTTTCATTTATAGCAGGACAATCTGACGAAAACACGGAGAGCAGATTGGAAAATCATAAAATGGAGTGGCATGGACTAGACATTACAGAGAAACATAATTAAGGACTAATGTAATTCTTGTCCTGTTGGGTCTCACTATATATTTGAAGACTTGGATTTAAGCAGAACTGTGAATTTTCAAAGCACTGTCCCCACTGACCACTTTTTATCTTCATGGTAAGAGTGTGAGAGAAAAAGAATGGACGGTCCTCTTTTACAGAGGAATAAACTCAACTTCAGTGATAACTAATAACATTTGTTAACAGTTTACTAACATTTTGCCTTAGACAACTCACCTAAGAGAGGACAGAGAACAGATTAACCCAAGCCTTCTTTCTTGCAGTCATCACCTTAAGACATTTCTTGGGGCAATAACTCCTCCAGAATCCGCAAGCCATTTCTTGCGCACCACACAGTCACGTTTGGTCTTTAGACCTTTGATGCCTTGGAGAGAAATTCCAGGAGTCCATCTAAGGATCCATAAAGTAAATTATTTCTCAGAGGGGCAAAACTTTTCTAGAACTTTTTGGTGGCATTTTCCTGACACATCCTCAATTTTGTAATTGTCCAATAGTTGTAATCAGTGATCTAACAATGAATTGGCCACAGATAAATGAATTGGCCATCAGTAAAATGAGAACACATGTAAAAGCCATAGTCACATGTATACTAATAAATTTTGGGTTTTATTGGCCTGAAAAGTGGAAAAGGAGGTGGATTTAATCAGATAAGAAAGAAGCAAAAATGCAGATCTGAGTCCACGAGAGCAGCCTAATCGGTCCTTGTTTTCTGCATTCCTCAGAGCACCGTGCAGGAGACTGTGATAGTTCCTCATGCTTCTTTATAAAGCCTCCCTAAAAACTTGGGGGCCAGCGAAGATGAAATTCTTTGGAGTATACAGGGTACAACCATTGGAAATTTTTCCAAGAACTAGTTTTTTCTGGGACCAAACACAAACATAATGGTTAACATGGGAAACACTGGAGGCACTTCCTTTAATTAGAAGAACAAGACAAGAAGCCCACTCCACGACTACTATTTATTACTGCATTAGAGAAAATAATTCATGCAATTTGAAAAGAAAAATAATGAAAGGTACATAAAAAGTCATTACAACTATCACAATCTGGAGATGGCATAATTACATTACTAAAACACAAGAGAACAAACTGGGAAACTTCAGTAAGATAGCAGAGTATAAAATTAATACCCAGCAATCCATAGCCTTCACACATATAAACTGTGCCAGCAAGAATATAAAGCACTAAGCAAGACCTCATTTATGACAGCAACAAAATTACTATTTTTTTAAAAAAAAAGCATCCTTGTAGCATGGTCTCTCTCTGTATTCTAAGACAAGGAAACCGGGATGTTTAAATGCAACATTATTGAATGGCATTCTTCTAGGAGAACTTGCTAAGTTCTTGGCCGATGTACGGTGATCTAGTTCATTCATATATTGACCTTCCCCTGTGCTGTCTTGTGGACGACCCTTTAAAAGTTGCCTCATTTGCTTCAAACTGCATCCCCCCTGCCTGAATCAGGAGCAAGACAGCAATTTTAAGAAAATGTAAAACTCTTTCATGTCTAACTTCATGCCGATGTAAATTTCTTAAAACACTTTTATTAGAGAAATTCATTTGGCTGAAAGAGAAAAGATGAGACGAGATAAAATGTTGCGTTGGTAGAAATAAATTGAAGCTATTATATTTTCTATTTCCTTAGCATCATCCTAGCATTAATATAGATCCCTGACCTCGAAAACTGGGGGTCTTGTTACCTTCTTATGCTCATTACTATTGCTAACGCTGCCCCGTCAATCATATTTATTTGAGAAGGAAACTTGAAAAAGCTTTCTCATCAGGCTTCACAGCAATATTTTTGTATATATTGATTTAATTCATTTGTTCCATGTCCTTTGTTGCTGTGGGATTTGTATTTTTGGTTTAAAGTGGAAAATCATTGTGCATTGCAGAGCTACTTGTCCTCAATACCAACACTTAACCACCTGTGGTCTTAGCATTGTTTCCTTTTCTTAATTTTCAGTGTGAAGTATCTACATTTTCTGGAGCCAAATATTTATGGAGTCTCTTATTGGCATGCCTACCTTAAAATGTACGTTGTATCTTATCTGTTGAGTACTGCACCATATTTTAAAATTTATTTTGCTGTTGTCTAACCATAAATGTAATAAACAAAAAATGGAGATTTAGGAGTAGAAGCAAGGAAGGAAGGAAGGAGAGGGAAATAGAGAAAGAATTAACCTCACTCACAGAGATGCGATAGATGATTGTTAATATCTTAGTGGGAGGGCTCACAGACTTGTGCTTGTGCCAGGAGTACAAAAGGAAACCCATATACCAAGTATTCAAATATCTACAAGTCAAATGAAACCAACGAATTGACACTGAAATATGTATTTTCCTCCTACCTTGACAGATATATCTAAATAACGATGTGGCAGTTTAGGCTTAAATAGTGACATCTCAGAACCCCAGAAGTGTTTCACCCTAACACGGCAGCAGAGCCCATCCCCTCCCCTGACCCCAGCACTGGCACCTCCCCAAGGGCTTCACACAAACATGTGCCCTTTCCGTGTAATCCAGCCAGCAAATCTAAGTCCTCTTCTTCGACTCCAAAACAGGTGGTCAGCTCTTGGTGTGGTATGGTTGATATTTGGAAGGGCAGATTTGAGAAAGAGGCTAGAACCACTTAAGCAGTGACTTAATGAGAGACTAGAGTCTCTGATAACTAAGATCTTGTCAGCACCAGGGAGGGTGAGGTCTCCAGGTGGGCACATCTTCTTTGCCCCACAGACAGTTATGATAAAGTCTGAGGAAAGCCCAGAGCAGGGTCGCTCTTTCAGGAGACTGATGCCTGACAGTGTTCCATGTGGGTACATTTTCTTCCAGGTTTTCTAAGTACAGGATATTACATAGCTGTGATCACGTTTATACACACACACATGCACACATACACACACACTATATAAATATATATATACATATATGTGCGTATTTTGCTTTCTTAAAAATAATTTCTAATAGCATTGCATGTTTTATTAAACCTTTATATAGCTACAAAGACAACCTTGGTGTACTATACTTTAATTACCCCAATTCCCTTTATAGAAAATTTAAGTTACGTACATTTTTATCTGGTATGAATAATGACAACATAAATATACGGTGTGCAAAATTCCTTCGCCCCCTTTAAAAAATATTTGTTCCACATAGAGTCCCAGTAGTTGACTTGAGGAATGTGTGGAAAGTAAGACAGTGAAACCAAGAAGAGTTCAGACAATTCTTGCAAGAAGCATGGTTATGAGGCAGTAAGAAAGAAGTGGGTGGTATTAGGAGCGGCACCTGGGGTTGAGTTGGATATTTAATAGTATGTGTGTGTTGTGTGTGTTTCTGTGTGTGATTATTTGAAAAGACGCCACTAGAATTGAAATCCCTGTATCTGTGGAGGACGGGAGGCAATGTGAGGTCCTTGAAAATGTAGACCTTGTTGGGATCTGAAACTCTAGAAGAAGAATAAAAGGAGTCGGAGGAGGTGCCCTGGCTTCTTCCAAAAGTGGGAGAGGAAATGCAGGGCATGCATCCTAAGCATTTTTATATGTGTTCTCAGGAGGTTAAATCAGAGCCCCAAGCACAGAAGCAATTCTCAGTTAGAACTTATACGGTCATTCAACTGGAGTTTTATCTTCTCTGTGGATTGGAGCTGAGGTCATCAGCTGAGACTCTGACTGTACAGAGAGATGCGAGGTCTGAGGAGTTATGAGACTATAAAAAACATTTATTGCAGAAAAAGGGAGAAGATGTTGGCTAAGGAATCTCTTCAGGCTTCTCCAGACAAGGTCAGCATTCCTTCGCATTTGAGATCAAGTTTCAGAGTAGCACAGTAGATAGAAGTGTATGATTTTTCTCTCGTACATCTCTGTGGCCTAGAAGTAGTCATGGATCCTACAGAGAAAGGGCATAGGGCACGGTGGTGTTGTTCCAGCAGAGGTAAAACAAAACAAAACAGCAATGAAACAAGTAGGTTTAGATCATGTCCAAAGGGGTAGAGACCATGAATGCTGGAAGTAACTGAAGACAGGAGATGTTTTTAAATAGAAAAAAGATTAGAAATGGAGTAAAGGACTAAGGAATTTAAACAACCTTTGTATTGCTGGCCTGAAAGAATCTTATCCTCATCTGTTTCTTTATCTCATGGAAAGCCTCCCTACGACATTTTTCCCCGTCTCGCATAATATCCTAATCCCTCTTCAAACGCTCTTATGTTGTCAATGATTTTGTACAGTCCGCTTCTGCCCAAGGGTGCAGTGCAGTCCTCTTTTGAGGACCGCGTGTCAGCTGCCACCTTACAGAGTGGATGCTAGTCGTTCTTCTATTCCCTGTAAACCACATGTTCGAGAAGATAACACGTGAGAGCTTATTATCTTACGGTAGCAACGACGAAGGCCCAGGTGCTTGCTTTACTCATTATTTCCCATAAACAGAGGCACTATTTAAAGAAGAAGAAGAATGTTGGTGGAATTAAAAAGCCATACTATAAATCAGCTGACCTGTGTCTATGAACTCCCCATCCCGTGGGAATCGAGTCATCTTGGTAATTATTAAACCATGAATGTGGAGCTAGTCGAAGTCCTCATCCTCCTCAATGTTATCGTAGATGCCATCACTTCTTGGTCCTTGAAAGTGGTTTTTGAACAAGCTTTGAACCCTGCAGTGTGAGGATGGCTTCAATATCAGTAAATCACAGGGATGTTTTCATGCATTATTGATTTTCTATTGTCAGTCACTACTTCTTTATGTTTAGGGAGTGTATTATTTATAATCACAACTAAACAACTCAACAAGGTTGCCACAAATCAAACTAGAACTTCTCCAACTAGCTGTCATGTTTCTTTATGACCAGTCTGGGAGTTTACATGATCAGAGTGCGTTCCTAAATCCATTTCAAAGCGTGCTACAGATAAACTACCGTAATGTCAGATACTAAGTACTTGACTTTGAATATAAGCCTCAAGGCTGTGCAATAATGCATTATGAAACTGCAGGTGCCAAAATTCAGTTCTCTAAGAAATGAGTCCAAAAACACTTCAGATTGCTTCAGCCTACGTATCCTGGAAGGGAGCTTGCAGTTTGTCCTGTTGGGAAGAAGGCCTTGGGACTGCACTAAAGTACTCCATAAGGGTTCAGAAAAGTGAAAGTACCTGGAGAACCCAAGACTCATGGGGACACCACGAGAGCCTTGAGATTTCTGAAGGATTAATATGCAAACTACGGCTTAGACTTATTTTCTTGTATTCCAGACAGGAACAGCAAAATCATTAGATGAGTTCTCAGAACATGACTTTTTAAAAATCACCACAAGGAGAGGAATTTCTAGTTAATAGAAATCATAAAGAGTGGGAGGGCTTTCTTATAAGTTATTGAGTTCCCCAATACTTAATATTTTTAGGACAGTGAAAATTCACCTTTTGATACCTATGAATTAAGCAAAGTGAAAGTTCTAATTTTTGTAGTTGTTCTGTTGTTTCCATGATTCTTTTTTTTTTAAATTTTATTGTATTTTATTTTTTTATACAGCAGGTTCTTATTCGTTATCTATTTTATACATATTAGTGTATGTATGTCAATCCCCAAAAGGAATGGGTGTGAGAATATGTAGGAGATCAGGGGTAAGGATGGGACTTGTGATTACAAAAGTGTGTCTAAATAGCAAACAAGACTTTTAAGACATTTTATTCTGTGTGGAAGATACAGCTTAAATATGCAAACAGAAGAAGACTTCTGTATCAGTCTCAATTCAAGCAGAGAAGCAGAACCAGTTCATATATATATATATATATATATATATATAGTACATATGCATGCTTGCATATATGTACATGTATGTATATATGTGTGTACACACCCACAAACAGAAAGAGAAGATTGATACAGAAATAGAGACAGAGGTAGAGATTTGTTAAAAAAGATTTGGACTTACACAACTGTGGAGCTGGGAGATAGCTCTTTGAGGCTGTATCTCTGCATTGATGCTAGAGCTTGAAGCCTATAGGTCAGGTAGTCAGGAAGGAAAGACAGAGGTAAAGTAGGGCAGGATGGGATCTCCAATCATGAGCTGGAACCATGGGGATGGACTGAGACCTGTATCGGTTATTTTTGCCTCTGATATGGGCGATGTGGGTACCTTGCAGAATCTGGTGCCCTCACCACAAACCTAGACATCCAAGAGTCGGAGAAGGTGAAGAAGAAAGAAGTTAGAGCAGTCACTACTTTATACCAATGAAGTCAATAACAGATTGGCAGCAAAGCACGTGGGCTTAAGAGAGAGTTGTAGCTTCCTTTCCGTCCTCCAGATCTCCCAAGAACTTCCCTGTGGTCCATTTTAAGAGAAAACATACAAGACACAAGATGCTGAGAAATGTAGTTCAGTCTTGCCAAGCTGACACATCACAAAGCCACCGAGAAAGCATATTCCAGCCCAAATAACAAGAATAGTGATGTAAAGAACATTTAAAATGATAACAGTTATGCCTTCATTGTTAGAATTTGGATGGGACTCTGCCACAACATTCAGCAGGAGTGAGAAGATCCCAGTTGCAAACATATAAACAAACTCAAAACTAGACCTAACCAGATGGTTTTATTTGTTCTCTCTTTCCTTGGACTAAAAAGTGGGTGCCTGACCAATTCAGGCTGCGCCCTACGTGCCAGGGCGAGCTGGTGGGAATCAACCGCATTCAGATATTTAATCACATAGGAATTATCCTCCCCCTTGCCAGACAGAGCTGCTGTTCAAAACCTTGTGTCTTCTTGGCTTTCTGAGCCTCGGGCTTCTCAAGTTTGGGGAATCTGCCTGAATTCCCCAGTTCCTTTTGGTCCCTCATGCCCACATTCTCATCCTCCTCTTACTTCATCTTCATCTCTCCATTTCATGGTCACTTAGCTCTGGTGCAATTTGAAATCCAGGGAGGGATGCTTCCCTCCCTAGATTAAATCTTATAGAGCCTTCATTAACTCTATTATACTCCTGACCCCTTAGAGGAGAAAGATAAAACATTTGCCATTCCTCTGTATACTTCAGTGTTCCCTCCGATGTGGAAAAGCATCCCCCATTTAATTCTCTTTTATGCTTTTCACTGTGGCAATTTCACAGTTCCCTTTTTCTTCATTTATTTATTTGACAAATGCACTGAGCGTGTACCAGGCTTTAAGCAGTGAGGGTACTAAGATGAGCTGTCGTTAAGGAATGCACTTAGGACAGGGGTGAATAAGTAAATAAATTATTATAATAATGGTTATTATAAAGTTAGATACGAGACAGGCTGGGACCTGGGACCCTTTGCTGCAGTGCTGCAATGCTTGCACCTGGACAAACCGCTCTTTGAGCAACAAAATACAAAGAAACTATAAGGGACTAAAAATAACTGCGTGCATGCGCAGTTGGGGCAAATTCTGGACAAAAAGATACAAAAGACCAAAAAGCTCAACTGCCAATTCTGAAGAGCCCAGAGCAAAAACAGGGTGTTGGGAGCAAAGGCAGGGTACTGCACACGCCTCCTGCGCTCAGCACCACGAAAGGGGCAGGCAAAACACCTAAGCCGCCCCTCTGGCCCGACCCCTGGACACACCCCTACCCTCACCCCCAAATAAAGAACCATCTCACGCCCCCTTGGGGAGCGAGTGAGCAAGGGAGCCTGTTGTTTGTTCTCCCTCCTCCCCCAACTCCCAGATAAAGCCTGGCCTGAATTTCTTGTCTGGCTTCTAGTCAATTTCTTTCTTTCTTTTTTTTTTTTTTTAACATCTTATTGGAGTGTAACTGTTTTACAATGGTGTGTCAGTTTCTGCTCTACAACAAAGTGAATCGGTTATACATATACATATGTTCCCATATCTCTTCCCTCTTGCCTCTCCCTCCCTCCCAC